>NW_026781403.1:62500-335000 GCF_030144855.1 Hypanus sabinus
TGAGAGAGAGTGTGAGAGAGAGTGTGAGAGAGAGTGTGAGAGAGAGTGTGAGAGAGTGTGAGAGAGAGAGTGTGAGAGAGAGTGTGAGAGAGAGTGTGTGAGAGAGAGTGTGTGAGAGAGAGTGTGTGAGAGAGTGTGAGAGAGAGTGTGAGAGAGAGTGTGAGAGAGAGTGTGAGAGAGAGTGTGAGAGAGAGTGTGAGAGAGAGTGTGAGAGAGAGTGTGAGAGAGAGTGTGAGAGAGTGAGTGTGAGAGAGTGAGTGTGAGAGAGTGAGTGTGAGAGAGTGTGAGAGAGAGTGTGTGAGAGAGTGAGTGTGAGAGAGTGAGTGTGAGAGAGTGAGTGTGAGAGAGAGAGAGTGAGAGAGAGAGAGAGTGAAAAACTTTGCTCTTTATAGCCCTATTTTACTTAATTTTTTTTTCAAACCTTCTTTGACAGATCAAGCTTTTAGCATATGGAAAAGGAAAGGTATAAAATGCTTTCGTGATCTCTTTTTTGAAGGTAGTTTGATGTCTTTCGACCAACTTTCCAACAAATTTGAGTTACCTAAATCTAACTTTTTTAGATATCTACAAATCAGAAATTTTTTACATAAAATTCTACCATCCTTCCCTAATTCAACTTCAATGGACTTTTTAGGTTTGATTTTTACCTTAAATCCCTATCAGAAGGGATTAGTGGCTTTTATTTACAATACGATTATGAAGATACAACCAGAAATATCAGGTAGAATTAAACAAGAATGGGAAAAAGAACTTCAATATAATATATCAATAGAAATATGGGAAAAAATTTTACAAATGGTTAATTCTATATGTGCTAAACATGCTTTAATACAATTTAAAATTGTACATAGAGCTCATGTCTAAAGATAAACTTGCTCGATTCTACTCTCATATTAACCCTCAATGTGACAGATGTCATTCAGATGTGGCTTCATTGACCCACATGTTTTGGTCATGTCCCACTTTACATAACTATTGGAAGGACATATTTGCTACCATTTCCTCAATTTGGAATATCGATTTACAACCTCATTTTATTACTGCAATTTTTGGTATACCAAATGAGGATGGTAATCAGTTTTCCCCTTCAATTAGACAAATGATTGCTTTTGTAACATTAATGGCCAGAAGATCTATATTACAAAATTGGAAGAAGTAAATCCTCCTACTACGTTTCAGTGGCTCTCTCAAACTATTTCTTATCTGAGCTTGGAAAAAATTAGAAGCACTATTTTTGACTCATCAGTTAAATTTGAAGAAACTTGGGGACCGTTCATTCGACATTTTCAAATGAATTAATTTGGCCTCTCCCAGACCTTCTCTCTGTTTATTCTTGTTCTGGTATGGAGTTCCGGAGTTTTTGGCACTATCATATACAAATAAACTGTTATTATTGCCCAAGTTAGTTTAGTTTAGTATTATTTTTCAATATATATTTTTTGCTTGTATTTTTACAATCTTTTCTTTTTCTTTTGATGATTATTCATATTTTTTTTCATATATTTATTATAGGCTTGATTGAAAATGTACTATGTTTTCCTGTTGATATTTTAATAGGATATTGTTATCCTATCATTAATTTAATTTAAAATCTAATGTATTTATAACCTATTCATTTTTATGTTATTTTTTTTATATATATGAAATTCAATAAAAAGATTGAAAGAGAAAGAGAGAGCGAGAGAGAGAGCAAGAGAGAGAGAGCAAGAGAGAGAGCAAGAGAGAGAGCAAGAGAGAGAGCAAGAGAGAGAGCAAGAGAGAGAGCAAGAGAGAGAGCAAGAGAGAGAGCAAGAGAGAGAGCAAGAGAGAGAGCAAGAGAGAGAGCAAGAGAGAGAGCAAGAGAGAGCAAGAGAGAGAGCAAGAGAGAGAGCAAGAGAGAGAGCAAGAGAGAGAGCAAGAGAGAGAGCAAGAGAGAGAGCAAGAGAGAGAGCAAGAGAGAGTGCAAGAGAGAGTGCAAGAGAGAGTGCAAGAGAGAGTGCAAGAGAGAGTGCAAGAGAGTGCAAGAGAGTGCAAGAGAGTGCAAGAGAGTGCAAGAGAGTGCAAGAGAGTGCAAGAGAGAGAGTGAGAGAGAGTGAATGAGAGTGCACGAGAGAGCGAGAGAGAGAGAGCGAGCGAGAGAGAGCGAGCGAGAGAGAGCGAGCGAGAGAGTGCGAGAGAGAGCGAGAGAGAGCGAGAGAGAGCGAGAGAGAGCGAGAGAGAGCGAGAGAGAGCGAGAGAGAGCGAGAGAGAGCGAGAGAGAGCGAGAGAGAGCGAGAGAGAGCGAGAGAGAGCGAGAGAGAGAGAGAGCGAGAGAGAGAGAGAACGAGAGAGCGAGAGAGAGTGAGAGTGCGAGAGAGAGCGAGCGAGCGTGCGTGCGTGCGTGTGTGTGTGTGAGTGAGTGAGTGAGAGTGTGGAAGAGGCCTGTTTAAAAGTAATGTGAGGAGCACATTTTTCTTTACACAGTGAGAAGCAGCTGCTTGGTATTTTAGCCAGAGGATGGAGAATCTGTGGAATTCATCGCTACAGACGGCTGTGGAGGCTAAGTCATCAGGTTTATTTAAAGCAAGAGGTTGATAGATAGGTTCTTTGATTAGTAAGAGTGTCAAAGGTTATGGTGGGAAGGCAGGAAAATGGGGTTGAGAGGGAAAATAAATCAGCTATGATTGAACGGCAGAGCAAACTCGATGAGCTGGATGGTCTAACTTTGCTCTGTCTTACAGAATGGGTTATCAGCAGTAATAGCGGAAGCAAGAGTTTAGCGGAGTTTGTGGTTTTTATGAAAGGCATGGAGATATGACAGAGGACACATGGTGGCCTGCCCAGTGCTGCCTCCTCTCACAGAGAAGATGGTGTACTTTAAATACCTAATTAATTTGATGAAGGAGAAAGAAAGAAGAAACACGGAAAAGGAGAAGAGATAGTGGGAGGGAAAATTGTAATCACAGAGATGGAGATGCTGAAAATCCAGAGCAACACACACAAAACGCTGGAGAAACTCTTTTTGCCAGCCCTGATTAAGGGTCTCGGCCTGTAGTATCAACTGTTATTCCCCTTTATATTCTGCCTGACTTGCTGAGTTCCTCCAGCATTTTGCGTGTGTGGGAGGGGTCAAATGGACTGATTCCCTGCAGTACTGTCTATACCGGTGACAATATATGCATGGCTATGCAGAAATGCAACGATCACACTCACCCAGCTGTGGAGGAAATGATTGCCCACAGCTAGAGAACACATTTGCAATTGAGTTTAACAGCATCACACACCAGGACGTAAGCCTTACCTGCCGAATCTGGTCAATCCGACTGTTGACGGTTCGGAATGGTGACAGCGGGAAAGACTGGAAGGAAAGGGGGGGGGGGGGGTTAGAAACAGCAAACAACACAACCTGTCATTCAACTTACTTGCTGCATTATTAAATGGAAGTTAACCTGAATATTTTCAGCTTACATAATGTGCACAAACTTTGGAGTCACTGGTCAGCTGACAGCTCTGTAGTTAATTGGGGCTTAAACAGCAAAAGCAGGCAAACATGGATTACAAGGGAACTTCCTTTCTGTAGGTACTGTGCAAGCAGTTTTGGGCCCGTTATCTGAGAAAGAGCATGCTGGTTCTGGAGAGGGAGGTTCACAAGAATGATTCTGGAAATGAAAGAGTTAACGTACGAGAGAATTTGATGGTTCTGGGCGTTTAACCAATGAAGACTTTGGCGGGGGTGGGGGGGGGGGGAGAAGAATCTCATTGAAGCCTATCTAATATTGAAAAGCCTAGAGTGGAAAATGAGAGGATATTTTCTCAAGTGGGAGAGGGTCTCAGGCCAGAGGGCACAGCCTCAGAATTTGATGTCTCTTTAGAATGGAGGTGAGGAGGAATTTCTTTAGCCAGAGGGTGGTGAATCTGTGGAATGCTCTGTCACAGACAGCTGTGGAGGCCAAGTCATTAGGTTTATTTAAGTTTATTAATTAAGTCATGAGTGTGGTTTCTTGATTAGTAAGGGTGTCAAAGGTTATAGCAGAAGGCAGAAGAATAGCATTCTGAGGGAACATAAATCAGCCAAGATGGAATGGCTGAGCACACTCAATGGGCCAGAAAGCCCAATTCCATTCCCAAGTTTTATGGTTTTATAACCTGAACCTGGGATTCTATGTGCCCATGACCCACTGGTTAACTGCAGCTTCCCCTAGTCAGGTAGGCAGAGCAATGGTGGGGCAAGTTCTCAGTTTTGCTTGGAATTCTGTAAAGTGGAATGTCTCAACATTAAAAAAAAACACCACCACTACCACACTAGTCTCTTTTCTGATTCGGCTTTGCATCAGTGGTCTATGTTGAGACTGGTACTCTTGCATTCAATGTCAGTAAGACTAAGGGACTGACTGTGGACTTCAGGAAAGGGGAAGTCAAGGGAGCACACACCAGTTCTCAACATGGGATGAGCAGTGGAAAGGGTGAGCAGCTTCAAATTCCTAGGTGTCAACGTCCCTGAAGATCTATCCTGAGTCCAACATATTGATGCAATTACAAACAAGGCACACCAGCAGCTATACTTCCTTGAAAGAAAGTTATGGTTGTGCAATCAGTTCGGTGTTGAGGTGAGCGAAGTAAATGACTATTCAATTTAATGGGACATTCTGATAGTGATTCACTGAAACCACGTAGGGGAAGAAACAGATGAATGGTTAGTGAAGAGGTGTATCCCTGCCACTTAATGCAGAGTTCAGTACAAAATGCTTTAGCATGCAGCCATCTTCAGCATTGTAACAAAATGGTAAAAGTGGCATATTTTGTGTGTCTGGAGTTTGTACTCAAAAAGCTTTCGGAACAGGTATCAGTAATGAATATTCAAAGGGGTTCTGCTAGTTGGGATGTGCTGCTGTTGTAAATACTTCATTCTATAAAGTTACCCGACCTTATTACAGATGTTAAGTAGATATTATGAAATAATTATATTTATCTATCTACTGAGATACAGCATGGAATAGGCCCTTCCTGACCTTTGAACCAAGCTGCCCACCAATCTCTAGACTTTATTCTAATCATAAGGCAATTTACAATGACCAGTCAACCTACCAACTTGTAAGTCTGGACTGTGAAAGTAAACCAAAGCACCCGGAGGAAACCCACGTGGTCACGGGGCAGAATATACAAACTCCTACAGGCAGTGAGGGAATTGAAGCTGGGTCATCTGTACTGTGAAGTGTTGAGCTAAACTACTATGTTACGCCACTGATCACAGCAATCGAAATTGTAGCTAGCCATTTATTGTTACCTTTGTGTTGAAAAAGTATAAAACAAATAAAAACATATAAAAATGTATTAGGAGAGAGAGAGATTCACTTGGATTCCTTCAGACTCTCCCTCTCCAGAAGGTTTGCTGTGAAGAAAGTCTTTTATATTCCACAGCTACAGCTTCTGTATGGCTCAGGTCTGGTCAGTCACAAAACTGCAATCTGGTCAGGGATCTGCGTTTTGTCAAATGTGGCCTGTCATGGTCCTGAGGGTGACAAAAAGCAAGCAGCTATGGTGATCTTAATACAATTACAGCTATGTACTTGTGGCGAAGTAAACTGTTTATTTTTAAGTGGTGATGAAGGCAGGCAACTCTTTGTTGGTGAGCTGGTGCTGAATGCTTCCAGACAGCATTCATCAGTATGTCACCAGTGGACACTGAAGCAATATTGCATCTTTATAACACGATTAAAACAACAAAATATCCCAAAGGGCTCCAGAGGAAGCTAATCAAATAAATTATGACAATGGATCGTGTCCTTTAAAACACAGAAGATCTTCAGTAATCAAGCATTTAGCGTACACCTTCTGGCAGAGTTGAAGCAACAATTCAGGCATCTGTTAGATTGGTAAGCTGGTTTATTATTGTCATATACAGTCATAGAAAAGTATAGCACAGAAACAGGCCTTTTGGACAATCTAGTCCAAGCTAATTCATTTAAACTGCTTTCTCCATCAATGTGCACCTAGACGTGCTCTCCACACCCCTCCCTTCCATGCACCTATCCAACTTCTCTTAAACATTGAAATCGAATTGCATGCACCACTTGTGCTAGCAGCTCGTTCCATACTCTCACTACCCTCTGAGTGAAGAAGTTACATATACCAAGCTATAGAGAAAAAAATATTTTTTGTTTATTCCATACTGGTTATTTCGTTACAATGGAGCACTGAGGTAGTACATGGAAAAAGCAATAACAGAATGCAGAATAAAGCGTTGCAGTTACAGAGAAAGTACAGTGCAGGCAGACAATGTCACAACAAGGTAGACAGTGAGGGGAATAGTCCATCAAATCAAACTAGGGTACCATTCAATAGTCTTACAACAACAGAGCAAGAAAAAACAGGACCAATACAAAATAAAGTGTGACAGTGACAGAAAGTGCCAAGCAGGTAAACAATAAAGTGCAAGATCATAAAGGGGTAGATTGGGAGGTCAAAACCACAATCACAAAATGCAGGAGGAACTCAGGTCAGGCAGCATCTATGGAAATGAATAATCAGTTGATGGTTCAGACAGACACCTTTCTTCAGGACTATTTCTCAGCCCAACACGTTGACTGTTTATTCAGCTCCATAGATTCTGCCTGACCTGATGAGTTCCTCCAGCATTTTGAATGTTGCTTTGGATTTTCAGCATCTGTAGACTTTCTCATGTTTAAGACTGTGAGGTCAAGAGTCCACCTTATCGTACAAGAGATCTGTTTAAGAGTCTGACAACAGCAGGGTATAAGCTGTCTTGAGTCTGATGGTATGCGCTTTCAGGCTTTTGTGTCTTCTGCCCAATGGGAGAGGGGAGAAGGGAGAACACCTGGGGTGGCTGGTTGCTTTACTGAAGCTGCGAGAAGTGTAGGGAGTCCATGGAGAGGAGGCTTTTGCCATAATTGCAAATCTATAAAATTGAATCTTTGGGACTTCAATTTCTCATTACTAAACATCCATTGGGGTGGAGGGATGTTTGATTATATTGTCTGCTTTACCAACCGTGCAAACTATTGCTCTAAAAAAAGAGTATACAAGTGTAAAGGAGAATGAAATAATTATTACTCTGAATCCAAAGCAGCACAAAAAAACAAGATAAAGTACACAATAAAAATAAATACATAAGACAGCATATACTCATGAACAGATTGTATTTCCATAAAGTGTGTGAGGCACAGGCGTGTCTATACATAAGGTGATTGACAGGAAATGATAAGGAAGTGGTAGTGGTAGGGGGTGTGGAGGGCTGAGTTAGTGGGTGGAGGTATTGGTCAGCTTTACTGCTTGGATTTTTGAGCCTGGTCGTCCTGGCATGGATGCAATGTCACCTCCTTCCTGATGGGACTGGGGAAAACTGTCCACAAGCGGGGTGAGTGGGATCCTCCATGATACTGCTGGCCTTTATATTTCGATAGAAGGGTCAGTAACATCAATTCTAATTTATACAAAAGATGTTACCTTTTAACTAACTGAACCACTGCAAGCACTTTCTCTGGTGCTCTGTTTAACTACGACTCTCTGTGTGGAAAAACTTGTCCCTCAGATCCCCTTTAGATCTTTTCCCTCTAGATTTAGTCTCCCTTATCTTGGGGAAGAAAAGACTGTGGTCATCCAATTTTTCTATGCCCTCATCCCTCATGATAGTATAAACATCTATAAAGTCATCCCATCAGCTCCAGGGAAAACAGTCCCTGCCTAAATAGTATCTCCTTATAACAAGTTCTCCAGTACCTACGACACTCTTGTGAATCTTTTAGAGTCATAAAATAGTACAACACAGAAACAGGCCGTTTGACCCACCTAATCCATGCCAAACCATTCCCTACTCCCATTTACCTACACCAGTACCATATCCCTACTATCCATGTATGTATCTATCCAAACTTCTCTTAAACATTGAAATCGAGCTCACATGCATCATTTGCGCTGGCAGCTCGTTTCACATTCTCATGACCCTCCGAGTGAAGATGCTTCCGCTCATGTTCCCCTTAAACCTTTTACCTTTCACACTTAACCCCATGACCTCTGGTTGTAGTCCCACCCACCCTCTGTGGAAAAAGCTTGCTTGCATTTACACTATCTATACCCCTCATAATTTTGCACACCTATCAAACCTCCCTTCAATCTTTTACATTCTAAGTAATAAAATCCTAACCTATTCAATCTTTCCTTGTAACTCGCGTCTTCCAGACCCAGCAACATTCTTTGTAAACTTTCTCTGTACTCCTTCAACATTAATTACATCTTTCCTGTAGGTAGGTGATCAAAACTGTACACAATGCTCCAAACTAGGCCTTGTCAATGTCTTAGAAAAGTCTACTGTATTGTGTACAGTAGTTGGGATGTTATGTTGAAGTTTTCTAAGGGCAACGTGCCAAAAGCTTTTTTTATGACCCTACCTACCCTATTTTCTGCACCTTCTCTAGCTTCATTTCATCCTTTCTAGAGACCGATGACCAGAACTGCACAATATTCCAGGTGTGATCTCACCCACCCTTAAACAGCTGAAACATGACTTCCTAATTCTTGTACTTAATACGCTGCTTGACGAAGGCAAATATGCCTTATGCTTTCTTCAGCACTTTATCAACCTATTTCGTCACTTTCAGGGAAGTAGCAGAGCAGCACCAACATCTTTGGCACCAGTCATGGCAAACACTGATACCCATGTCCCACCACCATAGCCACAGCGTATCATTGACAACATGCAATGCAGTTACTTGCCTAGACTACTCCAACAGTATCTTCCAATGCCCAACCTCTATGACTGAGGCCAAGGGCAGCAGCACAGGAGAAGGCCACCTACACACAATCCTCACTTAGCAACATGACACCCTTCCTACATCTTCATAAAACACCTTCACGCTGAGACTTTCTAAGGAGTTGATCAAACTGTAGTTCTGGGCCTCTTATCTAAGTTGATGGCTCTGCCATTGGAGAGGATCTGGAGGAGGTTCATGAGACTGTTCCTGGGAATGAGAGGGTTAACGCACGAGGAGCTGTTGATGACTTTAGGCCCATATTTGCTGGTATTTAGGAGAATGAGGGAAGATCTAATTGAAACCTATCAAATATTGAAAGACCTAGATAGAGTGGAGGTGGAGAGGATGTTTATGGTGGGTAAGTCTAGGAGCAGAGGGCACAGCCTCAGAATAGAGGGACATCCATTCACAACAGAGATGAGGAGGAAGTTCATAATCCAGAGGGTGGTGAAACTGTGGAACTTATTGCTACATACGGCTGTGGAGGTCAAGTCATTGGGTACATTTAAAGCAGAGGTTGATAGGTTCTTGATTAGTAAAGATGTCAAAGGGTTACGGGAAGAAGGCAGGAGAATGGGGTTGAGAGGGATAATAAATTAATCATGATGGAGTGACACAGCAAGCTAGATGAGCCAAAAGGCCTAACTCAGCTCCCAAGTGTTTTGGCCTTCACTGGGTCTAAATTTAGGAATTCACTAACCAATAGTTTTGCAGGAGTGTCTTTACCAAAAGAAATGTGGCAGTTGATGGCACTGGTATAAAGCAGAAACACTGGCCCTGAGTAAGACTAAATCTCACTCTGGTGCACCCAGCTGGCCAAACTAGCATCAAAGATGCAGCAACTGGGCCACAGAGATCTATGGAAAGAGATGCATGCCTGTCCCTCTCTTTGCTTATAGAACCAAACTTAGGCACAAGTGAAGCACCAGAGAGCGAAGAAAATTAGACCCTGCTGAAAGTCAGTAGCACTAAAAGTAACCAATAGGCTCATCACATCTGTAGTGACTCCCTTTAACACATCAACACTCTCCTAAAGCCCATAAGTTTTGTCCCTTTGGGTATTTACTCACATTTGCCCTGATACCTATTTCCATTGCCCACTGCAGCTTATCGCAATAAACTTGTTTTAAATTAAATAGCAGCTTTCTTTGTCTCATGTACAGTGAAAGGCATCGTTCTGCATCAGATCAGGGAGAATCGTACCAGGGATAGCTCTCAAGTGTTGCCAATGTACAGTGCCCACAATTTACTAACCGTAACCATGTATCTTTCAAATGCAGGAAAAAATCAGTGCATCCAGGGAGAGCATAAAACTCCTTACAGACAGCAACCGGAACGGAAGCCCAAACAGCGATTGCTGTCTATGTAAAGCTACTGCGCTAATCACTACCCTGCTGTGTCATCTTTATGTAGGCAATAAGAGCTATGAATGACAAAACAAACTCAGGACAGAAGAGCTTTAAAGCATTGTTGCAGCTGTGGAAACCCTTCCTGTAGTACAAAGAACCACAAACTTGTGCCTCCACACACCTACAACACTCCCAAAACTGCAGTCCTTCTAAGTAAGGCCTCAAGCCCACTCCCTTTCCTCACTGCCATCTTCAGTCACTTATCTACCACAAATTCTGAAATTCAATTAACTCTCTTCTGCTCAAAATCTTAAATCTTTAGATTTGGTTAAGCTTTTAGTCACTGCCCTAACCTCTCCTCTTTTGGATTGGCATCAATTTTTTTGTCTAATTATGGACAGGGAATTTTCCCACAATACCCATATCACGTAGATGCAAGTCACTGTTATTATAAAATCTAATTAAGGACAGCAAACTTATTTTTTTTCTCCCAAAGCTACACAGGAGCATTAAACTGGCATGTCCCCATCCTGTTTTGAGCTGCAAAGTAACAACCATTTTCTGTGTTAGGGGAATTTCCAGACCTCGTGCCAACTGAAATATTTTCAACTCAGGTCTGCTGACCAAAATGGAAGCGGAAGCATAGCTGAGACGTTGCAGGACAGGGAGGAGGAGTGACGATGCAACACTTACCAAGCTTGGGCAGCCAAGATTTACTGAGGCACTGCTTCTTCGGCATCGGAGAGGGGTTGGCTGAAACACTGGCGAAGAATCACTGCAAAAAAAAGAAAAGGAATTTAGCATCTTCAAAATGTCAGAAAATGAACAAACAGAATAGAATGGGGTGGCCCGGTAGGATAGTGGTTAGCACAACACTCTACAGTACAAGCAACCCCAGCTCAATTCTCGCTGCTGTCTGCAAGGAATTTGTATGTTCTCCTCATGACCATGTGGGTCTCCTCCAGGAGCTCCAGTTTCCTCCACAGTCCAAAGGTGTAATGGTTGGTAGATTAATTGGTCATTGTAAATTGTCCTGTGATTAGGCTCAGATTAAATTGGGGGATCGCTGAGCGGTGTGGCTCAAAGGGCTGGGAGGTCCTTTTCATCACTATGTCTCAATAAATAAAACACACCTTTGGTTGTTTTGGATCATTCTGCATATTTTAAAATCACTAATAAACACACATTATGTAAGTCAGTATGAAGTATTAAACACAAAGCAATGCAACACTATAGCAATGTTTAAGTTATTCTGTTTAGAGATACAGCACAATAACAGCTCTTTCCAGCCCAATCAGTCCACACTGCCCAATTAGCCTCCTAACCGTTACACCTTTGCAATGTGGGAGGAAACTGGAGCACCCAGAGGAAACCCACGGGGAGAAGGTACAAACTCCTTATAGACAATTTGGGAATTGAACCCCGGTCACTGGCGCTGTAACAGCATTACGCTAAAGAGACATTTTAATAAATGGCATTCTCAAAGCTACTTATACAGGTCGGGATTAGCGCAGGGATTCCCAACCTTTTTCATGCCATGGACTCCGAGCATTAACCAAAGGGTCCGTGGACCCCAGACTAAATTCTGAAACTGCAGCACTGAAGAGAAACCTGGAGAGGTAGATGAATAGGAGCAGTACCCAGGGCTATGGTCCAGGTATGGGTCGATGGGAACCAACAGAATATCAGTTTGGTACAGACTAGATGGACTGAAGGGACAGTTTTTTGTGCTACGACTATCTTCTATGTTCAAAGTAAATGTTATTATCAATGTATATACACGTTGCCATATACAACCTTGAGATTCAATTTTTTTGTGGGCATACTCAGCAAACCTACACAATAGTTACCATAATAGAACTGAACAACCGCCAATCTCCAGTGTCCAAACAGAATGAAGAACACACAAACAGCACAGATTCAAAAAAAGAGAAATAAAAATATAAATAAGCAATAAATATAGAGAACATGAGATGAAGAGTCCTTGAAAATGAATCCATAGGCTGAGGGAACATTTCAGTGATGGGACAAGTGAAGTTATCCCCTTTGGTTCAAGAGTCTGATGGTTGAGGGGCAATAACTGTTCCTGAACCTGCTGGTGTGAGTCCTAATGCTCTTGTACCTTCTTCCCGATGGAAGCAGCAAGAAGAGCGTATATCCTGGGTGATGGGGGTCCCCAATGATTGATGCTGCTTTCCAGAGACAATGCTTCATTTAGATGTTCTCAATATACTCTCCATTAGACATTAACAGAAGCCATGCTGAACCTCCACAAACCTTTTGATCTCCTTCACAAAAAATAACTGGTGGAATTATACTTGTAGCAACTTTCTAAATATCATCACCATTGCCAATGTCAGACAAACCCCCGCTGACGGAAAGGAGTTTTTGTATATTCTACCCGTGACCATGTGGGTTTCCTCCAGATGCTCCGGTTTCTTCCCACAGTCCAAAGACATACTGGTTGGTAGGTTAATCCTCATTGCAAATTGTCCTATGAATAGGTTAGGGTTAAATCGAGGGATTGCTGGCAACACGGCTTGAAGGAAGCACTGTACCTCAATAAATTATAATTATTAATAACTTCAAATTAGATTCCTGACCATGTCTCAATGAACACCACCACCTAACAAGTGAGTTCAGTATTGGGACTACACCCTGACCCCCTTAGTCAGGCATCAGAGAGCCAGGAAGTGGGTCAACAGAGATGGCACCATCCCTCAATGTCACATTATCCATAACGAACCTCACCATCTGCCCCATGTGACTTCCAAAGCAAGGTTGCTCAGAGAACTTATAGCACATCATACAACATAGAAAAACCCTTCAGCTGACCTTTCAGTCTACCACATGATCAATCTAACCCTTCCTTCCCACATAACCCTCCATTTTTCTGTCATCCATGTGCTAATCTTAAAAGTCCATAATGTATCTGCCTCTACCACTATCCTGGCAGCGCATTCCATACCCACCACAATGTGTAAAAAAACACCTACCTCGCCAGTCCCCTTATACTTTCCTCCAATTGCCTTAATGTTATGCACACTTAGTATGAACCATTTTTGCCTTGGGAAAAAGTCTCTGGCTGTCGACTGGATCTGTGACTCTTTCATCTTGTACACTTGTATCAAGTCAAGGAATATTCCTGGTCTGGACTACAATAACTCATCATTCTGAACTTGGTAGAAGGCACACGCCAGCCAGATGACAGGGTTGCTCTGAGTTGTATATGCTGGGCTCAGTAGAGGGCCACGAGGCTCCACTGAAAGTGGCAACAGGAAACCATCTAGATCACTACTTGGGATTTCCATCTCAGAATTACTGGAGGCGACACAAGGTCAGGATATGGCCATGACTGGTGGTGGCGCTGTCTTGCCGTTAAACTATCCTTTAACGCTCACAGTTGAGGCTCATGCACGAGGAACGGGCAGGCAGCTGTGGGTTAGTAGAGTTTCTTCCAAGAAAGAGACAATGCCTTGCAAGGGAGAAGTCCAACATTGCTTCTGTTCAGTGTCTCCTTGGTGGAGGGAATGAAATTAACAGCTGCTGTCTGTACAGCCAAAACTGAATGTTCCAAACATGGGTGCCTCTGGATCAAAATCCAAGTCTGGGAAGCGGTGGCAATCAGCCCGATTTCTAATCAGACTATTCACCAAAAATCCCACACCTGCCAACAGCTGGTCATCTTCCCCTGTGGGGAGGGGACAGGGAGAGTGGTGCCACCAAGTCCAGACACATCCTGAGACTCCATAGAGAATGAGCACTTATTCGTTCTCACACCCACAGAGACACTGGCGATTCTCCAGCAGGGCTGCCTGATAGACTGCGCTTCACGAGGATGAGAGAACAATGGGGTCTTGTACTGTATTTTCACAGAGCTCCAGTGGACGCCAGATTGACTGAGCTGTAAACTGCATGAACATTTGTACCCCAAGCCCAAAAACTGCACACCCAAGTTGTTCAGAGGAGGATACTGAAATGAATTGGCCATCAAACCATGGCAGGAAGAATTACAAGTGGTTAAGATGTGATTAGAGGGGTCAGGGAAAGTTTCAAAACAGATTAGGGCAAGCCTCCGATGAACTGTGAAAGTAGGAAGACAGAATTGGAGAAACGCATAGGTGTAAGTGGACTGTAGAGTTGGAGATTGTTAAATCAGTTGTTGAAAAATAACTCACGCCCAAGCTGGAGAACTGGGAAGGTCTAATCCACATCTTAAGAGAAGGAAAAAGGGATCTGATATATCCCACCGATGTGATATACTTCCCCACCCTGCCTCTTCCCCCCCTTTCTTTCAATCACCTACATTCCAAAATGAACATCAACATTATCCAATATTGCATCCTATGACTCCATGAGCTTCTGTTAAAAACGTCTTTGCCCTCATGCACCCCTCCTTTGACTTTAAGATTCAAGATTGTTTATTGTCAACCTTCAGTGCAAGTGTAAAGGAGAACGAAATGATTGTTACTCCAGATCTGATGAAGTACAAAAAACACAATACAATCATGTCATACGACGTGGGTGATCATGGTCCCGAGACCATGATTGTTCTTGGCAATTTTTTCTTCATAAGTAGTTTGCCAGTGATTTCTTCTGGGCAGTGTCTTTACAAGATGGGTGACATTCCCCATCCCTCAGCCATTATCAATGCTCTTCAGAGTTTGTCTCCCTGGCATCAGTGATCACATAACTAGAGCTTGTGCTATGTAGCAGCTGCTCATATGACCATCCACCACCTGTTCCCAATGCTTCGTGTGACCCTGAACGGGGGGCTAAGCAGATGCTACACCTTGTCCAAGGGTGACCTGCAGGGTAGTAGAGGGAAGGAGCACCTTGCACCTCCTTTGGTAGAAACGCATCTCCATGACACCACGCAAAAGACAATAAACCAATAAAAAACAATAGATATACATATCGAGAAGGCAAATGGAATGTTGGTCTTTATTGCTTGGGGGATTGAATTTAAGAGCAGGGAGGTTATGCTGCAACTGTACAGGGTACTGGTTAGGTCGGACCTGGAGTACTGCGTACAGTTCTGGTCTCCTTACTTGGAGGATATACTGGCTTTGGAGATCGTGCAGAGGAGGTTCACCAGGTTGATTCCAGAGATGACAGGGTTAGAAACATAGAAACACAGAAAATAGGTGCAGGAGTAGGCCATTCGGCCCTTCAAGCCTGCACCACCATTCAGTATGATCATGGCTGATCATCCAACTCAGAACCCTGTACCTGCCTTCTCTCCATACCCCCTGATCCCTTTAGCCACAAGGGCCATATCTAACTTCCTCTTAAATATAGCCAATGACCAGGCCTCAACTGTTTCCTGTGGCAGAGAATTCCACAGATTCACCACTCTCTGTGTGAAGAAGTTTTTCCTCATCTCGGTCCTAAAAGGCTTCCCCTTTATCCTTAAACTGTGACCCCTTGTTCTGGACTTCCCCAACATCGGAAACAATCTTCCTGCATCTAGCCTGTCCAATCCCTTTAGAATTTTATACGTTTCAATAAGATCCCCCCTCAATCTTCTAAATTCCAGTGAGTATAAGCCTAGTCGATCCAGTCTTTCTTCATATGAAAGTCCTGCCATCCCAGGAATCAATCTGGTGAACCTTCTCTGTACTCCCTCTATGGCAAGAATGTCTTTCCTCAGATTCGGGGACCAAAACTGCACACAATATTCTAGGTGCAGTCTCACCAAGGCCTTGTACAACTGCAGTAGAACCTCCCTGCTCCTGTATTCAAATCCTTTTGCTATGAATGCCAACATACCATTTGCCTTTATCACCACCTGCTGTACCTGCATGCCCACCTTCAATGACTGGTGTACAATGACACCCAGGTCTCGTTGCACCTCCCCTTTTCCTAATCGGCCACCGTTCAGATAATAATCTGCTTTCCTGTTCTTGCAACCAAAGTGGATAACCTCACATTTATCCACATTAAATTGCATCTGCCATGAATTTGCCCACTCACCTAACCTATCCAAGTCACCCTGCATCCTCTTAGCACCCTCCTCACAGCTAACACCGCCACCCAGCTTGGTGTCATCCACAAACTTGGAGATGCTGCATTTAATTCCCTCATCTAAATCATTAATATATATTGTAAACAACTGGGGTCCCAGCACTGAGCCTTGCGGTACCCCACTAGTCACTGCCTGCCATTCTGAAAAGGTCCCATTTACTCCCACTCTTTACTTCCTGTCTGCCAACCAATTCTCTATCCACATCAATACCATACCCCCAATACCATGACTATGAGGAGAGATTGAGTTGCCTGGGACTGTACTCACTGGAATTCAAAAGAATGATAGGAGATCTTATAGAAGCATAAAATTATGAAAGGGATAGATAAAGGTAGGAAAGTTGTTTCCACTGGTAGGTGAGACTAGAACTAGGGGACATAGCCTCAAGATTCAATGAGTAGATTTAGGATGGAGATGAGGAGGAACTGCTTTTCCCAGAGTGGTGAATCTGTGGAATTCTCTGCCCAATGAAGCAGTGGAAGCTACCCCAGTAAATATATTTAAGACAAGGTTGGATAGATGTTTGCATAGTAGGGGAATTAAGGGTTATGGGGAATAGGCAGGTAGGTGGAGATGAGTCCATGGCCAGATCAGCCATGATCTTATTGAATGGTGGAGTAGGATTGACCAGCCAGTTCACCTACTCCTGCTCCTATTTTTATAAAACACAACGTACAACTATATAAAGTCGTGGTCACCAACCTTTTTAAGCCCAAGATACCCTACCTCAGCCTTAGTGAAAGGCAAGATCGACTCCAAATCGATTAGTTACACGCGTGCGCAGCGGGACAGAAAAGACTGGAAGTAAAACCTCGCAACCCGGAAGTAGAAATAATGTATGAACACCAGGGGTCACTGCCCTTTTTTTTGCACTGCGGACCGGTTTAATATTGACAATATTCTTACGGACCAGCCAACCTGGGGGGGTGGAGTAGGTGTTAAACGTGACCGGAATACAGCGATACTCGAAGCAGGTTCCTTATGTCCAGTCTATTCCGCAATTTAGTTTACGTGGCTCTCAGCTGCTGTCCCGCTTGCTCAGGTTTTTTCCGTTGGGAAAAAAAACTCAGTGGGTTTGTCTTTAAGTGCAGGGTGCCTGGACTCAAGGTACCAAAGCAGTTTTGAGGGCTTCATTACCTCATTAGACAGCCTTCGGGTCTGAGCTCCAGCCTCCTGCCCGCCAGCCACCTTGGCAAACTGCGGCTGTTCCCATGCCGGGGCTGCGGCGGTCGCAGACTGGAGAGAGCGACCGACCGAGCAAGGAGTGCGACAGGGTGCACGCCCACTCCCCCCTTGTAGGATCTATCAGCCGACAAAAGTTTGTTTCAGTAGATCGCAGCGAGGTAGCTGCTCTGCTGCTTATGAAACCCTGAGTTCGAATTAGGTTGTCTGTGAATATTTTAGCACCAGGTTCCCCACGAACATTTGGTGTGCTAAACAGGTTTAGAGGCAGCGCTCCATGCTCCAGGCCAGTAGCAACGGCACTTCTCACCAGGCGCACAAAGCGGCTGGTTACCCGAGGCCAACCAGTGATCCCTGACGCACTTGGGCAATGACCTCGCGTATATTCAAGTTCAACAGTGGGCATGACAAGGAATGAGGGAAGGTGCAGCTGACTCATATCGTTTCCTCGCGGCCCGGTAGTTGGGGACACTAAAGTACACTGTAGTGCATGGTGGGAGAGCTACACACATGCGCACTGGGCAGAAAGAACGGAACTAAAACCCTGCAACCCAGAAACAATCTCTCAACAGTATTTGCGTATTTATTTTTTTTTTTTTTCGGGATTTACTGGGAAAGTCTCAAAGATCGACTAGTCGATGGCGATTGACGGGTTGGCGACCACTAATATAAAGTGACGCTAGGTGATGTGTATGTAGTGGTAGTGGGGTTGGGTTAGTGGGTGGAGGTGTTGATCAGCCTGATGGCTTGGTGGAGGTCCTGGTGTGAATGCTGCGTAGCCTCTTCTCTGATGGGAGTGGGAGAAACAGAAAAATAAGCAGAGTGGGTGGGATATTGCTGGCCTTTCCCGGCATCTTTCCGTATACATTCCCTTGATGGCAGGTAGACTGGTACTTGTGATGTGCGGGGCAGTTTAACTACCGCAGAAGAGCCCTCCTGTCCGCCAGAGTGCAGTTTCTGTACCACACAGTGATGCAGCACACTAGGATGCTCTCAATAGTGCACCTGTAGAAAGTTCAATATACCCTTGTTCAGATTCCCCTAGCTGTAAATCACTGGAAAAATTAACTGATACAGCTCAGTATTGGAGCAAAGGTCCCAGCCAACTCGTTAGTTCCAGTTGGTGTGAGAAACCCAAACCAGAAACAGAGTTACACAAAAGCTAGACATTAAACATCCTGTGCTTTGCATCACATTAAAAAGCAAATAACCCTGCTGCAATATGTAAATTCAAGTCCTTTCAGCACTACTCCAATTGCAAACTGACGAATAGCCTTTTGAGCCCATTTTTTTCAAGAGATGTGATTAAGGGAGATCTGTATCTTACTCAAAAATACTGGAGGAATTCAGCAAGTCAGGCACTATCTATGGAGGGGAATAAACAGTCAACGTTTCAGGCTAAGTCCTTGCTGAAAAAGGGTTTCAGCCTGAAACTTTGACTGTTTATTTCCAATCATAAATGCTGCCTGACTTGCTGAGTCGCTTAAGCATTTTGTCTGTGTTGCTCAAGACTTACAGCATCTGCAGAATCTTGTGTTTAAGATCTTTATCTTAATTGCATTGTGGGAAAGGACCCATAAATTCTAAATAACCGCGACCAACAAAATTGTACAAACATTACTAATAGCTGAGTGCCAATACTAAAGTCCCCTTGCACCTGTTGTTTTCTACTGATTTTAGAGTCATATGTCCTAAAAGACACCCTCCAGTCAATCAAGTTAGAGTGCATAGCATCCAGCTTTGCACGTCTAGCTGTTTATGGGAATGAGTGATAAAAATTTCACCCATTCACTGTTACATGCAATGTCTAGTGAGAACACTTCCAGAATTCTATAAATATTATAGCCCAAAAGCAGAAAACTTAAACATCTTTCCACAAAATATGGTGTTCCATTATTCACAACAGTTGTTATCTAGCACAAATCAATCTGTAGCTTATGAAGGAAATTAGAGATCAGGTATTAATTTAAAAAAAAGGACAAATATAACAATGGTGAAAAATGAAGCAGGCCGGAGGATTGGGAGTGGCTTAGAATTCAGCAGATGGATTATGAGATTGAATATGAAAATAAGTTTAACATGAGAACTGCGTTAAAGCTTCTATAAATAATTGAAGAGGAAACTAAAAGAGATTAGTGAAAATAAACATTGGTGCTTTAAAGCAAGGAAAATTGCTTGCTTTAAATGGGGACAAAGGAACAGTGAAACACATACAATACTTTTGTTCTGTTTTCACAACAGAACTCCCCAGTACACTACCAAACTACAGCTTCAAAGAGATGAAAGAACCGTGGATGTCTTCACAATGGAAGGCATAAATAAGGTGGTGGATCTGGCCTAGTGCACCACGGGTAAAGCTGTCCTAACCATTGAGCACACCTACTTGAAACATTTGTTGTAGGAGAACAGTTCCCATCAGAGATTCCCACCTCTCAGGTTTCGTTGCCATTGGGAAGGTGGTATAGGAGCCTCAGGACTCGCACCACCAGGTTCAAGAACAGTTACTATCCCTCAACCATCAAGCTCTTGAACAAAAGGGGATAACCACACTCACTTGCCCCATCATTGAAATGTTCCCACTGTGGCGACCCACTTCCTAGCGCACTCGAACCGGCTCACAAATAGCCAGCGTGCAGGCACAAAGGCCAGGTCCCCAACAAAGGGAAAAAGCCTGCAGGGGTTTGTGAGTACGTGTCCCTTGGAGCATCCGCGCCCGGGGAGGGCAGGATGAGGAAGGCTTTAAAGCAAGGCTGTGAAGTTCGAATAAAATCATCTTTAATTGCAGTTTACCGACTCCGTGTCGTTATTTTAGCGCTGCGTGTAGCACACCACTACAATTGGTGACCCCGACGGTCCAAACGATTTTTGGATCGGAGATGACCAACGCCGCATCTGTTCATGCGGCTTCGTTGAAACTGCCAAGCTTCTGGGCGCTGCGACCTCACCTATGGTTCCAGCAAGCAGAAGCCCAATTCCACGTTCGGCAGATAACCTCGGAGGACACACGTTACTACTACGTGGTGAGCTCCCTCGACCAGGACACAGCGGCCCCAGTTGTGGAGTTCGTACAGTCTCCCCCGGTGGACGGCAAGTACACGGAACTCAAAGCCCTGCTCCTAAGGACTTTTGGACTCTCATGGCGCGAGCGAGCTGCCCGTTTACTGCACCTGGATGGCTTGGGAGACAGACCTCCATCGGCTTTAATGAATGAGATGTTGTCTCTGGCCGACGGACACACACCCTTCCTCATGTTTGAGCAGGCATTCCTGGAGCAGCTGCCGGAGGACATACGCCTGCTGCTGTCTGACACGGATTTCAGTGACCCCTGGAAGGTGGCGGCCCGGGCGGACTTGCTGCGGAACGCCAAGAAGGTGAGTGGGGTGTCCATCGCACAGATCACCAGGCCACGCTCCCAGCAGCAAACCAGTCCAGGCCCGGCCGCAGAGCCCGCTAACCCCAGAGGCAGGGGTGGGGAGCCCAATGAACAATGGTGTTTCTACCACCAGCAGTGGGGCGCAGAAGTCCGCCGTTGTCGCCCGCCCTGCCAGTTCCCGGGAAATGCCAGGGCCAGCCGCCGCTGATGGCTACGGCGGTTGGCCTTCGAGATAGCCTCCTGTATGTGTGGGACCAGTGGTCGGGACGCCGTTTTTTGGTCGACACTGGTGCCCAGATCAGCGTCTTACCTCCAATGAGTTACGACACCCGCAACAGGGCACCGGGTCCCCCTGAGGGCCGTGAACGGCAGCACAGTAAGGACCTATGGCACCCGTCAGGTGCAGCTACAGTTCGGCTCCAGCCAGTTCACATGGGACTTCACACTGGCCGCCATAGCCCAACCGCTTCTGGGTGTGGATTTTTTGCGGGCTCACAGCCTACTGGTCGACCTGCCCAAGAAGAGACTGGTCCACGCCGAGACCTTTCAAACATTCTCACTGGGTGCAGCCCAGTTGCCAGCCCCTCACCTCGACTCCATCACGCTGTCCGACAACGTCTTTACCAGGGTCCTGGCGGATTTCCCATTGGTTCTGGCACCGCAGCTCACAGCAGCCATGCCCCGACACGGCTTACAGCACTACATCCCGACCCAGGGACCACCCCTCCATGCCCGTGCTTGGTGGCTTCCCCTGGACAAGCTCCGACTGGTGAAGGAGGAGTTCAAGAGAATGGAGGAATTGGGGATCATCCGGCGGTCCGACAGCCCATGGGCCTCCCCACTGCACACGGTGCCCAAAGCGACAGGGGGCTGGAGACCGTGCGGCGACTACCGCAGGCTGAACGAGGCTACCACACCGGACCGCTACCCTGTGCCGCACATTCAGGACTTTGCAGCAAACCTGCAAGGCGCACGGATCTTCTCCAAGGTAGACCTCGTCCAAGGATGCCATCAAATCCCGATGCATCCGGACGACACCCCCAAAATGGCTCTCATCACCCCATTCGGCCTTTTCGAGTTCCTCCGCATGCCGTTCGGCCTGAAGAATGCCGCACAGACGTTCCAGCGGTTAATGGACGCGGTGGGACGCAACCTGGATTTCGTATTCATCTATTTGGACGACATCCTCATAGCCAGCAGCAGTCGTCAGGAGCATCTGTCCCACCTCCGTCAACTATATGCCCAGCTGAGTGCATACGGTCTAACCCGGCCAAATGCCAGGTCGGGCTCGACACCACTGACTTCCTGGGCCACAGAATTACTAAAGACGGGGCAACCCCCCTCTGCCCGCTAAGGTAAATGCAGTCCGCCATTTCCCCCGACCCACCACTATCAAAGGCCTTCAGGAATTCGTAGGTATGGTCAATTTTTACCACCGCTTCCTCCCTTCAGCTGCCCGGATCATGCACCTCCTGTTCGCCCTGCTGTCAGATCCGGGCAAGGACATCACCTGGGATGAGGAGTCCGCCGCCGCTTTCATTAAAACGAAAGAAGCTTTGGCAAACGCCGCGATGCTAGTGCACCCCAGAATGGACGTCCCTACCGCCCTCACAGTGGACGCATCTAACATGGCAGTCGGTGGGGTACTGGAGCAGCTCATCGCGGGCCGCTGGCAACCCCTGGCGTTTATCAGCAAACACCTGCGGCCACCCGAGCTCAAATACAGTGCTTTCGACTGGGAATACATCTCTGTATTGCCAGCACTATACCTGGCAATCCGGCATTTCAGGTACTTCTTAGAAGGTAGGCCCTTCACCGCGTTCACGGACCACAAACTGCTTACCTTTACGTTCACGAAGGTGTCCGATCCCTGGTCGTCCCACCAGCAGCGCCATCTGTCCTACATCTCTGAATACACGACGGATGGCCGGCACGTCTCGGGTAAGGACAATGTCGTGGCGGATGCGCTCTCTCGCCCTAACATTCATGCCCTTTCCCAAGGGGTAGACTTTGAGGCGCTGGCAGAGGCACAGCAGGCAGATGAGGAGATCCTAAGTTACAGAACCGCAGTCTCCGGTTTGCAGCTCCAGGACCTCCCCGTAGGCCCAGGTGAGAGGACCCTACTCTGTGACGTCGCCACCGACCAGCCCCGTCCCGTCGTCCCCGCACCTTGGCGGCGACGTGTTTTCGACTCCATTCATAACTTGGCGCACCACTCCATCCGGACAACCGTCAGGATGGTCTCCAGCAGATTTGTTTGGCATGGACTCCGCAAGCAGGTCAGTGAATGGGCCAGAACGTGCGTGCACTGCCAGACGGCCAAGGTGCAGCGCACACCAAAGCTCTGCCGCAGCAGTTCCACCCCACCCTCCGGCGTTTCGACCACATTCATGTGGATACCATGGGCCCCCTGCCAGTGTCGCGAGGAGCGCGGCACCTCCTGACTATTGTGGACCGGTTCACAAGATGGCCAGAGGCGATCCCACTCACCGACACCACCTCCGAATTTTGCGCCCGGGCACTGTTCGCCACCTGGGTGTCCTGCTTTGGTGTACCAGCCCACATTACCTCCGACAGAGGCGCACAGTTCACCTCCAGCCTGTGGTCAGCTATGGCCAGCCTTTTGGGGACTCAGCTGCACCACACCACTGCCTACCACCCACAGTCGAACGGACTAGTGGAGCGTTTCCACCGTCACCTAAAGTCGGCTCTCATGGCCCACCTGCAAGGAGCTAACTGGGTGGACGAGCTTCCCTGGGTCCTGCTCAGCATCCGCACAACGCCCAAAGACGATCTGCATGCCTCGTCGGCCGAGTTGGTATACGGCGCACCCCTGGGCAGACTACGCGAGAGGCTTGGTGACTTGGCCCCCATACCCACTTCGCAGCATGGGCAGAACCCGACCTGCAGAACTGTAAGTTTGTGTTTGTACGAAGGGGCGGGCATCGGCCACCGTTGCAACGGCCCTACAAGGGGCCGTTTACAGTGCTCCGGAACAATGGGTCCACGTTCGTGCTGGACGTTGGGGGAAGAGAGCAGGTTTTCACTGTGGACCGACTCAAACCGACCCATGTGGTCCTGGCGCAACCGGTCGAGTTTCTGGCACCGTGGCGCAGAGGCCGACTTCCCAAACAGGGTCCGGCCCAGACTGTGGACATTGGGGGGTGTATCGCCGGTTCTGGGTGGGAGGGGGGGGGGTTATGTGGCAACCCACTTCCTAGCGCAGTCGAACCGGCTCACAAATAGCCATCGTAGAAGGCATAAAGGCCAGGTCCGCAACAAAGGGAAAAAGCCTGCGGGGGTTTGTGAGTACATGTCCCTTGGAGCATCCGCGCCTGGGGAGGGCAGGATGAGGGAGGCTTTAAAGCAAAGCTGTGAAGTTCGAATAAAATCATCTTTAATTGCAGTTTACTGACTCCGTGTCATTATTTTAGCACTGCGTGTAGCACACTGCTACACCACAACCAATGATCTCACTTTAAGCACTCTTTATTTCATATTCCTATTACTTAGTTATTTTTGCATTTGTCTAGTTTGTCATCTTCTGTACTCTGGTTGATCTTTCATTGATCCTGTTATAGTTAATATTCTTCAGAATTGCCGAGTATGCCTGCAGGAAAATGAACCTTAGGGTTGTATATAATGACATAATATTTGTGTAACACACTGTAAGGATTCACTGCTAACGTAATGGCTTCTTTGTAATGTTTCACTGCAAAGGCTAATGAAATGGCTTCTCTGTAATGTTCACTGCTGAGGTAACGGTTTCTCTGTAGCAGCAATGTTTGGGTTATGGCTGGAGATATCAGGACTGTGGTATGAATGTTAGCCAATCAAAGATTGTTGCTGTCTTGTGAATCTGGAAGGAGATATTTCGCATTCTCTGGTTGAGGAGAGATGAAGACGGAAGACACGAATGGAGAGAGCTGGCAGACCACCGGATGGAGTGGAATGGGATCTGAAGGTCAGCGACGCTCGGAGGAGTGGAAGAATGGCGAATGAGTGAGCTTCAACGTGCACTTTGACTTTTCCTTGAACTTTTCCTTTTTTATTTTCAATACTAACCCTATATTCAGATTAAGATTCATAAAGTTCAATCAATTAAATGCATATGGTTTACTGTCTTGATATCTTGCATTGAGGGTTTATAACTGGACGGTACATTACACAGTATCCACACAAACGAGATTTCTCAGCTTGGCGGGGCCAGAGGCTGTTTACCCCGAGACGAACACGAGCTGGCTAAACTTGAGGGTCACACTTGGGATACCAGAATTTACTTTGAACTCTTTGTATTTTGAAATAACTTCAAAGACCCAATAAGGGTCTCATGCTCCTTTCTTGTATAAAAACCACAGACTTCTGTTTGTAATACCTTTCACAATCTTTACTTTTAGAAACTCTTAAAATGCAACCCTTTTTTGAGTCACAAATGTGCAGAATGCGGAGTTGAGGAGATTGATTCCTGACTTGAACCAACTCATGAGGGCAATAGTTGCCACTCTGACTAAAGGTCAGCTTAGTGTATTGACAAAGACTAATCAGGATACTAAAATGCACTTCCAACTTTATGTCAATGTAATGTTAATTTAAACATTACATCTCTCCACCATACAGAAAGCCAAGATGCAAGTTCAGGTTAGAGATTTGTGGGTATAAGTTGGTGCTGGGAAGATGGCAACACTCGCGAGCCACCCCCGGCACAGCCTCGCTGAATTGATTTGACATAAACAATACATTTCACAGTATGCTCCAATGTCCATGTAACAAATAAAGCTAATCTTAAATTAAAAAAAGAAATCTAAATCATTTCATCTACAAGCCTGGCATGACTCTTCAGTAGGCATTTAACTAAGACCAGTCTATTCAAAAGCCTTGTCTGGAAGGGTTATACAAGCCTTTACTTTATAAACAAGTTTTAAAATGCCATGTATTACTCCATCTTTCCACTTCATTACAAACTGCCCCGGTCACCACTTAAAGAAGCCTTTCACTGACAGAAGGTATCACATACAACAGCTAACACAAGAAACAGGACTTAGCTAATCTTCCCCAAACCTGTGTCACCATTCAATATTAACATAATAGTGGCCTGAACTCTACTTTCCTGCTCTCCTTCATTGCCCTCAATTTCCCTACAATTCATTTCCAGAGGACTAGAATATAAATACAAGTATGTAATGCTGAGGCTATACAAAGCAATGGTCAGACCGTATCTGGAGTATTTTGAACAATTTTGGGCCTCAAAGTCACATACAGAAGTACAGCATAGAAACAGCCCTTCAGCCCATCTAATCCATGTCAAAACTATTTAAACTGCCTACTCCCTTTGACCTACACTAGGACAACAACCCTCCACACCTAAACTTCTCTTAAGCATTGAAATGAGTGTAACCCCCGGGTCGCCTCAGGCTCGCTCAGCTCGTTCTCGTCTAGGGGGAGCAGCCTTCGGCCCGCCAAACTGGGTAATCAGCTGGTGTGGATGCTGTGTGATTTCCCCGCCTCACCCAAAAACAGATAGTACACCATAAGCGATTAAATGAGTACAATTTATAAAGATTAGTATAACTAAGTGATTAATAACGACACAGTATATATGAACGAAAAATAAAGAAAAGGCTCCAAACTTATCAAAGTCCAAACCACTTCGTGCACAACCGTCGGAACTCAATTACTGAAGTCTTCTGGCCACCATTCGATCCCCTCCGAACTCCTCGTCTCACAGCTTAGGACCATCTGAAGTGGTCAACCAAGCACATCTAGCTTTATCTCCTCTCCTTGGGGTACCTCTTGGCCTTGGACCCCCGCTTGGGGTCCGTTCCTCGCCCAGTTTACAGCATCGCGTCCTCTCTCTCTCAACCCCTCGCACTGATCTCCCCAAAAGCCCGCCAACAATAGCTTACAGACTCAGAAGAAAGAACAACATTAATCCCAATTGGTTTACAAAGGAATACAATTCTCGTTATCAGTAAATTTTAACCCAAACAAGCTCCCAGCACTCTCGCAACAAAGAAGCATTCCTACTTTTAACAAAACAAAGAAGCCATTTTCAATTACATACACAGTAACAAAGAAAAAGAAGAAATCCCCTTTACATGAGGAAGGTCTGATGGCTCTGGGTCTTTAATCACTGGAGTTTAGAAGAATGAGACATGATCTCATTGAAACCTCTCGAATATTGAGAGGGCTAAATAGACTGGACATGCAGTGAATGTTTCCAACAGTGAGAGGGCATAGCCTCAGAAGGATGTCCCTTTAGAACAGACATGAGGAGGAATTTAACACAGATGTTGGTGAAATTGGGGAACTCACTGCCAAAGATGGCCACAGAGGCCAAGTCTTTGGATACATTTAAAGTGGATTGGTTCTTGATCAGCAAGGATTTTAAAAGGTTACTAGAAGATGGCATGAGAATGGGGCTGAGGGGGGATGATATTCAAAGCAGGCTTGATGGGCTAAATGGCCTAATTCTGCTCCTATATTGTATGGTAATCAAATATCTGTCATTCCCTCCCTCTGGAATATATACATTGATTCAGCCTCAGCTCTGTATTGGAAGAAATTGCTCCCCTTCTGCCTTAAGTGGGTGATTTTTTTATTCTGAAACTATGGACCTACTTCAAGATAACCCCATGAAAGGAAACATACTCTTAGCATCCACTCTATATATCTTAGTAAGATCATTCATTTCTTTAAAACTGAGTATTGGCCCAAGCTCTCCTCATAGATCTATCTCTTTGTTCTCAGGGTCAAGCTCACAAACCCTACTTTACATCACCACTAATTCAAGCATGTTAAAATACGGAGACCAAAATTGTAAGCAATAGTCCAGGTGAGCAGCTGGTGCACATCATAAGTCCTGGTTATGCGACCACTGATGCCAGGCAGACAATCTCTTAAGAGTATTGGTAATGGCTGGGGTCACCCATCTTGTGAAGACACTGCCCCGAAGAAACAATGGCAAACCACTTCTGCAGAAAAATTTGCCAAGAACAATCATGGTCATGGAAAGACCATAAATGCACACGTCATACAATACAGCACATAATGTTGATGACTCCAGGTGTCAAGATGGCAGGAAAGAATAAAACTGAACTCACTGAAGGAAACTAAGAAACGTATTGAAATAGAATGATCTAGGAGTATGTGGCCTTGGTACAGGTAGATTATGGAGATGAAGAGGATATAGTATTGACAGGGAGGTCCTGTTCAAACAGTAAGACAATGTAGGCCACATCTAAAGAACTGTATGGGTCTCACACTACAGAAAAAAAATTGACAACATCAGAGGAGGTTTAAGAGGGAGCCAGAGAATATCAGTGAAGAATCGGATTCAGGTTTAACATCACTGGCATATGTCGTGAAATATGTTGTTACGCCTGCATGCCTCCTTGTCACCATAGTTGTGTCATCAGCAAATTTATAGATGGGATTTGAGCTGCACCTCGTCACACAGTCATGGATGGAGAGACAGTACAGCAGTGTAGATCAATAGAGTAGAGAGTAGACAGCTGAGCCAGATTTTCTTTGAAATGGAGTTCAGAGGAGAGTTTTAAAAAGTATATTGAATTATGAAAAGCCTGAATTAAATACGAAGGACACATTTTCTTTGACAAACAACTTTATATTATAACTTTAAGCTAATGGGCAGAGAACTATGTTTAGACACAGATGGAAGTTAAGGTTTGGAAGGTTTTGTCTAATTGAAGCACGAACCCTCAACACACTAAAAGCAACCTGTTTGCACAAATGGTGCCTGATAAACAACAAGACTAGAGACCGGGAACTAGGTTCAAGGTGGTTATTTTTGGCCAAGATGCTAGAAATCCAAGCAACACACACAAAATGCTGGAGGAGCTCAGCTGACCAGGCAGCATCTATGGAAAAAAGGTACAGCTGACATTTTGGGCCGAGATCCTTTGGCAGGACTGGAGAAAAAAAAGACGAGGAGGAAGAGAGAGAGAAACTCAGGTGATTGGCATTTCCCATTCTGATATGCCAGTGGCCACCCATTTTAAATCCACTTCCCATTTCCAATCAGGTATGTCAATCCAAGGCCTCCTCTACCGTTGTGATGAGGCCACATTCAGGTTAGAGGACCACCACCTTGTATTCCAGTTGGGCAGCTAATGGCACGAACATCGATGTCTTGGGCTTCTGGTAATTTCCTCCCCCCACTCCATTCCCCATCCCCTTTTCCCTCTCTCACATCTCCTTGCCAGCCCATCACCTCCCTCTGGTGCTCCACCCCACTATTCTTTTTCTCCATGGTCTCTCCTCTCCTATAGGACTCCCCCTTCTTTAGCCCTCTATCTCTTTCACCAATCAACTTCCCAGCTCTTTCCTTCATCTATCCCCCTCCCAGTTTCACCTATCACCTTGTGTTTCTTTCACTCCCCCCCACCTTTTAAATCTACTCATCTTTTTTTCCCTCCAGTCCTGCCGAAGGGTCTTACCCTAAAACGTCAACTGTATTTTTTTCCATTGACACTGCGTGGCCTGCCGAGTTCCTCCAGTATTTTGTGTGTGTTGCTCAAACATCAAAACTTCCATTAACATAGACAGGAAATGTATTGACATAGTGCAAGGCATTCAATCACCCACATTGGCTGCATAATTCCTGAGCCATAGGGTCACATGCAAGGCACAGCATTTGATGCTCATAAAGTCTCCTGAACAGGGCAACAAGCTGGATCTTTTCTTAGGGTTCCAGTTGTGGCTGTGGGATCAAAAGTACATGTGGTCTCAAATAACATTAATTTAAATTTTTATTATTTAGAGATTCTGCACGGTAACAGGCCATATCGGTTCAATAAGCTGGCACCGCCCAATTACACCAACTTGATCAATTAACCTACTTAACCACGTCTTTGGGATGTGGGAGGAAACCTATGTGGTCACATGAGAATGTACAAACTGATTACAGACAGCAGCGGAGTTGAGCACAGGTTGCTAGCGCTGTGATAGCGTTATGCTAACCACTACACTACCAAACTGCCTTCCAGTTGCATTAGATTCCTCAATATGATTTCTGTCCTCAGGTCTCTGCAATGTGCCTTGTTTGGACATATCACCAGTTCACCCTTGTGCTTTTTGAGAGGGCTGCCTAGCATTGTCTCCCAGTTAGCAACAAGTAACGACACAGATAAGAAGTTGGGACAGAGGTCACTGAAGAACTTTTGGAACATAGCTAATTTTAATTTATTGACTGAATTTAAATTCTCAGCTGCTGCTGTGGTGAAGTGCTACAGCACTGTGTAATGCCACCC
Organism: Hypanus sabinus; assembly: GCF_030144855.1. Lineage (NCBI taxonomy): Eukaryota > Metazoa > Chordata > Chondrichthyes > Myliobatiformes > Dasyatidae > Hypanus > Hypanus sabinus. The sequence continues at coordinate 92,428 of NW_026781403.1, forward strand.
CCCCCCCCCACCCACCCCAGGAACTAACACAGCATAAGAGGAGAAAGCCTATTTTGACTGTTAAAAACAGTTCATTGTATGACTGATGAACACATCAACTGTAAATGGGTTTGTATATTTTTTTTCTTTTGGCAACGGTTGCTACAAATTATACAACCATTAGAGCAAAGGAAGACATTGAACAATTTAGAAGACCATAAGACATAGGAGCAGAATTAGGCCTTGTGGCTCATCGAGTCTGCACAGCCATTCCATCACGGCTGATTTATTATCCCTCTCAACCCCATTCTCCTGCCTTCTCCCTGTAACCTTTGACACCCTGTTTAATCAAGAACTCATCAACCACCACTTTAAATACACCCACTGACTTGGCCACCACAGCTGTCCGTAGCAATGAATTCCACTGATTCACCACCTTCTGGCTTAAGAAATTGCTTCTCATCTCTGTCCTAAAGGGATGTCCTTCTGAGGCTGTGCCCTCTGGTCCTAGACTCCCCCACTATAGGAAACATTCTGCATGTCTACCCTATCTAGGCCTTTCAATATTTGACAGGTTTCAATGAGATCTACCCTAACCTCAGACATTAAATCTTTCTTTCCTGGGATCACTTCATGAACTTGCTCTGGATCCTCTGCAATGTCAGCATATCCTCTCAGATAAAGGGCCTAAAACTGCTCACATTACACCAAGTGTGTGTGGTCAGAACAATGCCTTATAAAGACTCAGAGATAGATCCTTGCTTTTTATATTCTAGTCCTCTCAAAATGAATGCTCAAGCTGCATTTGCCTTCCTCACTGACTCAACCTGTAAATTGAGTTTTAGGGAATCTTGCTCAAGGACTCCCAAATCCTTTTGCACATCTGAATTTTCTCCCCATTTAGCAAATAGTCTACTCTTTTATTCCTTCTACCAAAGAGCATGACAATACACTTCCCTACACTATATTACCTTACAGCCCTACAAAATATTCTCTTTCAATTGATCTCATACTTTCTCTCTGATAGCCCACACTGGCTCTGACTTCACCTCCCCTCCAGTACTCAGGAAGGTGTCATCCATCACGAAGGACCATCGCCATCCAGGACGCGCCCTCTTCTCCTTACTGCCCTCAGGGAGGAGGGTACAGCAGCACACTCAACATTTAAATAATAGCTTCCACTCCTCCGCCATCTTCTGAACTGTCCATGAGCACCACTGCACTATTTGGCTTTCTTTTAAATATATATTTTACTGTAACTTAAAGTAAACTTCTAGCACTCGGAACACAACAGGCCTTTTAACCAGACCATTTAACCTACTCTAAGATCAATTTAACCCTTGCCTCCCACATAGAATTCCATTTTTCTATTGTCAGTCTCTTCTATGTCCATAATATTTCTGCCTCTACCACCACCCCAGTTGCATTTTACACCCACCCACCATATTCTGCGTAAAAAATAAACTTGCCTTCAGTCACCTTAAAGTTATGATCCTCATATGAGCCACTTTGGGGAAAAAAGCCTCTGGCTTTATCAAGTCATCTTTCATCCTCCTGCTCCCAAAGAGGAAAGCACTAGCTCGCTCAATTATAGCCTCATAAGACATGACATCTATCTCACTGTACTGCTGCCGAAAAAAAAAACCCAAATTTCACAACAGCTCAGTGATAATAAACCTGATTTTGATTCCCCTGCTACAAGGTTAATGGCAAGACTTCATGCATAAAGATGGTTGGAAAACCCTGCCCTATCACCACCAATGACAATTTCCCTCACATCCTTGTTTCTTTGGTCCAATATCTGCAGGAGATGAAATTTCTTCTCATCTCGGCCCTGAAAGGATAACCCCTTATGTTTTGTCAAGGAAGGGGAAATATCAATTCCCACATCTAACCCATCACTTTACTTGTCACATGTACATTGAAACATACAGCGAAATGAGTCGCTTGCGTCAACAACCAATGCAGTCCGGGGTGGGGGTGGGGGGGGGGGGGGAGAGACAGCTGACAAGTGTCATCAGGCTTCTGGCACCAATATAGCACACTCACAACTTACTAACCTGAACCCGCACATCTTTGGAACATGGGAGGAAACTGGAGCACACGGAAGAAACCCCAGTCACGGGGAAACCCCGTAGTCAAACTCTTCACAGATAGTGGCGGGAATAGGACACCAATCACTGGCACTGTAAAGCATGACACTAACCACTTCCATGCCATCCTCATCTGTGTCAAGATTCCAATTAAACCACCTCCCAGTCTGTAAAATTATAATATAGGCACTGTCTCTTTGTTCTCCTCTCATACAACCAACCCACCACTCAGTGAATCATTGTGGAACCCTCTCTATCCCAAGGCCATCCTTCAATAGCTTGGAAGATCAGGCCTGTAACACAATACTACCAAAGCCAACATCCTTGAATTTCTCATTATTTAAAAAAGTCTTCATCCCTTTATCAAAGTGGATCATCTCACCTCACCACTCTCAGGTTGAAGGAACCACACCTTATATTCTGTCTGGGTAGCTTCCAATGTGATAGCATGAACATCAATTTCTCCAATTTCCAGCAGCTTCTCCCCCTCCCACCCTTCTCTCTTTTTCCATTTCTCATTCTGGTTACCCCTTCTCTTCTTACCTGCCCATCACCTCCCTCTGGTCCCCACTCCATCTCCCCTTTATTCCTTGGTCCACTGTCCTCTATTATCAGATACCTTCTTCAGCCCTTCATCTCATTCACCTATTCCTTCCCAGCTTCTTACGTTCCTCCCTCGCCTGGCTTCACCTATCACCTGTTCAACTTCTCCTTCCTCCCACCTTAGTCTGACTTCTTTTCCCTTCCTTTCCAGTCCTGATGAAGGATCTTGGCCCGAAACATCAACCACTCCTCACACGATATGCACTGTTGGGTGGTGGAATGCCAATGTGTCTCTGCCAAAGGAGGTGCAAGGCACTCCTTCCCTCTGCTGGCCTGCAGGTCACCCTTGGGCAAGGTGTGACACCTACTTAGCCCCCTCCTCCACATGAAATTATGGGAGCAGTTGGTGCATATCACTTGTCCTGGTTATGCAGCTGCTGACACCAGGCAATCTCTGAAGAGTGTGGATAATGGCTGGGGTCACCCGTCTCGTAAAGACACTGCCCAGAAGAAGACAATGGCAAACCACCCCTGTAGAAAAATTTGCCTAGAACAATCACCACAATCATTTACATCGTACCATACATATGTAATTCTGGTAAATCTTACCCTCACTGAGGTTCCTCCATATAGGAGCAGAATTAGGCCATTTGGCCCATCGAGTCTACTCACGGCTGATCCATTTTCCCTCTCAGCCTCAACCTCCTGACTTCTCCCCATATTCCTTCATGCCCTGACTAATTAAGAGTCTATCTTAAATATACCCAATGACCTGGCCTCCACAGCTGCCTGTGGCATATCATCCTTCTTCTACACTATTTATTATTTTGTAATTTACAGTAATGCTGCTGCAAAACAACAATTTCTCGTCATATTTGGCAATAGTTATAAGCATGTTTTTATATAAAACGACTACTTTAAAGAAAAAAGTTTTCACCCAAATGCTGGTATTTTATTTACTCACTGATCTCAAACAATAGGCCAGTTCCATCTTCCAAAACATACCCTAACGCGTAGAATTCTTGCAAGCGTACTGTTTGTTGACATATCAGAAATAAGAGTGCACGTCCCCCACTATTAACACGTACAAGGGCTAAAGTGCAGCCATTACCTGATGTTGCTGATCATTGGGGCGCTATTGGACCTGCGTAATGCCGGTGCACCCCCGCCACCAGCCGGCACTGCCCCGCCGGCCGCCGCGCAGCCGCACTGGTCCACCTCCATCCGCTCCTCCTGCGCCATCGAGGGGGAGTGGACGCCAGGCCGCAAAGCCCCGGGCTCGCGTAACCCCGACGCTGCGTCGGCCACTCCCCCCGCCCCTTCGCAAGCACCAATTTTAGGCCGGCGGAAGCCTCGACAGAGGGCCCACGGACACAGAAAAGAGCCGTTCAGAGGACGAGGGTGTCGCGTCTCAGGTTTTCCGTCATGTTTTTCTTTAGCCCCGCTCCTCTTTCTCCGTCCTTCGCCACTGTGCGATGTGAGGGGGCGCCGGGTGCGGGGCAGACCTACGTCTCCGCCACGGCAAGCGCCAAGCTCGGGCCACCCGGTTGCTAAGTTTCCATCTTGCTGTTCCAGGACATTCCTGCGGAGGGCACCTGACCCACGCCAGCGCCTTCTGCGTCATGACGTATCCTATTAGGGACAGCGTCTGGCATCACTCTCGTCCACTTGAAGGCAAAGGGTGGAAAAAGAAAAATGGCGTCAAAGGAGCCACGCTTTTCTCCCTCCCCCACCTCCATAAGTCAGCGGGTGAGCGCTTGCTGAGAGTTGCAGGTTCGTATCCCAGTGCATTCATTGTTGGTGGTACTATATTTAAAATTAAAGCAACTCTAGATAAGTTCACGCTTCAGAAAAAACTTATGAAATCTAGGAAGTTTTCTTTTCATCAAAACTCCAGAAATACAACATACACAAAATGTTGAAGTAACTTAGCTCATGAACGAAAATGACGTTTCGAGCCGAGGCCGTTCGTCAGGGTATAAGTGCAGTACAGTTGACTATACAGCCCATTTCCTAAAACAGTGATTCAAAAATCTGTAGATGCACCAAGTTTGAAATAAAAGTTTAAAAAATCCTTACCATTTCAGTTGAAGGGTCTCGACTTGAAACGTTCACTATCGATTTCCCGCCATAGATGCTGTCTGACCTGCTGAGTTCTTCCATCAACCCTTGCGTTGCTTCAAAAGATTCAATGGGTCAGGCAGCATCTGTAGAGAGAGATGTTTCTGATCCTCTACCCTTCTGATGAACAACAGCCCCATCAGGTTCACTCTGCAATCTCAGCATTACACTGCAAATTAATCTCTCTCCACCACCCATCCATTTCAACCCCACTGATCACCCTCAGGGGTAGGAAGTAGGTTGCACAGGTGTGAAAGAGGCTGCAGAGGGTCGTAGACTCAGCTCCAATATGGGCATAAACCCTCCCAATCATTGAGGATGTCTTCAAAAAGCACTGCCTCACAAAGGTGGAGTCTGTCATCACCATCCAGGCTATGGCTCTTCCAATTACTCCCATTGGGGAGAAGGTACGGCAGTCTGAAGACTCCCAGTCAATGATTCAGAAATAACTTCTTCCCCTCCACCATCAAATTTTTGATTAACAGTGAGATTTATGAGCCTCACTATTCTGCTAGATAAATAAATATTTATTTGTTATTGTAACTTGTAGTGTCTTGCACTGTCCTGCTGCCACAAAACATCAAATTTAGCAAGATAGGTCAGTGATAATAAACCTGATTCTGATCTTTTGACTAATATTCACAATCTGACCTTGAACCGCCAACTAAGGTCCTTCAATGAAATGGCAGCTTGCAGTTTCCTCAGGAGAAAAAGGTCACCTTTGTCTCGCTGTGTTAAACACCAGGAGGGGTACAGAGTGCTGTTTGCAGTCTCCTTTGCTTCAATCAGTTTTCTCCCTCCCTCAGCAGCTGCCTGGGGATCCAAAAGTGATTGTTTACAGACAACACAGTGATGTAGCAGTTTCCACAGTTGCTTTACGATGCCATAATCACTGATCAGGGTTTGATTTCATCCACCAGGGACATTTATCAGGAGTGCTGCATACGCAGGGCCATTAATATTATCAAGAATCCCACCCATCCATCCAGCATCCTCTTTCACTTTCTACCACCAGACAGGAGACTCTGATGCATAAAAACAAGAATGGACTGGATGGGAAAAGGCTTCTTCCCTGAGGACACTAGGCTTCTAAACTCCCTGTCGCATTGCATTCAAAGTGTCACTGGTTGATCTGTTTAGTACCCTAGAATATTTAATTTATGCACTTTGTTTATCGATGTGTAATTCGTTTGTAGAGTTTCCGAAGGCCTTTGACAAGGTGCTGCCCATGAAGCTGCTTAGCAAGAGCCCATGGAATACAAGGAATTTACTAGCATGGGTGCAGCACTGGTTGATCGGCAGAGAGCAGAGAGTGGGGATAAAGAAATCCTATTCTGGCTGGCTGCCAGTTACCATTGGAGTTCCACAGGGGTTGGTGTTGGGACCACTGGTTTTTATGATGTGTGTCAATGAAGTGGACTATGGGATTAATGGATTTGTGGCTAAATTTGCTGATGATACAGAGATAGGTGGAGGAGTGGGTAGTGTTGAGGAAACAGAAAGCCTGCAGAGACTTAGATAGTTTAGGGGAATGGGCAAAGAAGTGGCAAATGAAATACAATGTTGGAATATACATGGTCATGCACTTTGGTGGAAGAAGTAAATGGGCAGAGTATTATTTAGATGGAGAGAGAATTCAAAATGCAGAGATGCAAATAGACTTGGGAGTCCTTGTGCAGGATACCGTAAAGGTTAACCTCCAGGTTGAGTCGGTTGTGAAGAAGGCAAATGCAATGTTGGTATTCATTTCTAGAGGTATAGAATATAAGAGCAGGGCTGTGATGCTGAGGCTGTATAAGGCACTTGTGAGACCACACTTGGAGTATTGTGTGCAGTTTTGGGCTCCTTAATTTAGAAAGGATATACTGACTTTGGAGAGGGTTCAGAGAAGATTCACGAGAATGATTCCAGGAATGAAAAGGTTACTGAATGGGGAATGCCTGGCAGCTCTTGGGCTGTATTCCCTGGTGTTCAGGAGAATGAGGGGGGACCTTGTAAAAACATTCCAAATGTTAAAAGGCCTGAACAGATTAGATATGGCAAAGTTATTTCCAATGGTTGGGGAGTCTAGGACAAGAGGGCATGACTTCAGGATTGAAGGACATCCATTTAGAACAGAGATGCGGAGAAATTACTTTAGTGAGACGGTGGTAAATCTGTGGAATTTATTGCCACGAGTGGCTGTGGGTGCCAAGTCATTGGGTGCATTTAAGGCAGAGATAGATAGGTTCTTGATTAGCTAGGGCATCAAAGGGTATGGGGTGAAAGCAGGGGAGTAGGGATGACTGGAAGAATTGGATCAGCCCATGATTGAATGGCAGAGCAGATGTGATGGGCCGAATAGCCTGTTTCTGCTGCTGTATCGTATGGTCCTATTTAAATCCTACTTTCCTAAGTTATCATATGTTATGTGTACGACTGTACACTACATGATCACACAGGTTTCCTCCTATATTCCGAAGATGTACGGTTAGAGTTAGAGAGTTGTGGACATGCTAAGTTGGTTCTTCAAGCGTGGCAACACCCGAGGGCTGCCCCAGCACGATTCTCGCAGATCCGATTTGACGCAAATAATGCATTTCACTGTGTGTTTCAATGATTCGGTGTATATGAGACAAATAAAGCCAATCTTTATCAAACATTTGTTATCAAACCCTGCTGGAGTTATGAAGTACTTGAGAGCTTTATTGAGCAGTCAAACCACAAAGGGTTGGCAATAAACACAAGCAATATAATTACAAGATTTAGTTCCCCATCTCCCCTGATAAAAGCGCAAATACAGATAAAGTATGTTTGCTTATGTCAGATTTTGTGACACCATGCATCTTTTCAAATTTATTGTCAAAGTATGCGCACCATTAGCACATGCTGGAACTCTAGAGCACCACACACACAGAAGTGCTGGAGGAACTCCAGCATCTATGGAAGTGAATAGACAGTCGACGTTTCAGGCCGAGACCCTTCTTCAGGACTGAGAGGGAAGGGGAAGACACCAGAATAAAAAGTTGGGGACAAGCTGGAAGGTGAAGCCTAGTGGGTGGGAAAGATAAAGGGCTGGTGTAGAAGGAATCTGATAGGAGAGGAGAGGAGAATGTACCATGGGAGAAAGGAAGGAGGGGACCCAGCGGGAAGTGATAGGCAGTTGAGCAGAAGAGGTAAGATGGCAGAGCGGGAAATAGAAGAATAGGGAAGGGGAAGGGAAACAAAATTGCCAAAGGAGAAATCGATGTTTGTGCTAGGTTGCAGACTACTTAGAAAAAAAATAAGGTGTTGCTCCTTGACCCTGAGTTTGGCCTCATCTTAGCACATGGCAGAATGGGAATTGGGGTGGGATTAAAATAGTCGGCCACTAGAAAGGTCCGCTTCTGGCGGATGGAGCGAAGGTGCTCAACAAAGTGGATCCCCAATTTACATCAGGTCTCACCAGGGTAGAGGGGACTGCATCAGGAATGCCGGACGCAGTAGACAAATCCAATTTGCAGATTGACAGATGAAGTGTTGCCTCAGCTGGAAGGACTGTTCAGGGCCCTGAATGGAGCTGAGGGGCAGGTGTAACATTTCTGTCACTTTCAGGGATTTGTGCAGGAGGGATAAGGGAATCATGGAAGGAACAATCCCTGCGGAAAGTGGAGATTGGTGGGGTTGGGGTCTTGTCTTGTCCATACTGCACCAACTGCTGCCACTGGGCTATAAACATGCAGGAGCAGTGTGTGGTTAAGTGCCTTGCTCAAGGACACACATGCCGCCTCAGCTGAGGCTCGAACTAACAATCTACAGATCGCCAGCCCAAAGCCTTAACCACTTGACCATGCGGGTGGGATGGTTAGGATGTGTTTGGTGGTAGGGTTCCATTGAAGATGGTGGAACTGGAACTGGCGGAGAATGATGTGTTGGATGCAGAGGCTCATGAGGACAAGACAAACTCTATCCCTGTTAAGGTGGATGGAAAATGGGATGAGCCTGGATGTTAGGGAAATTGAGGAGATGCTGGTGAGGGCAGCATCAATGTTAGAGGAAAGGAAACTGTGTTCTTTGAAGAAGGAGGACACCTTTGATGTCCTGGAAATGAAACCCTCATCCTGGGAACAGAAGTGGTGGAGAAGAAGAAAATGAGAAAAGGGAGTAACATTCTTACAGGAGGCAGGGTGGGAAGAAGTATAGTCAAGATGGACGTGAGAATCGGTAGGTTTACAAAAGACGCCGGTAGACAGTTTGTCACCAGAGATTGAGAAAGAAGAGGGAGTTGTCAGAAACGGACCAAGTGAATTTGAGGACAGAGTGGAAGTTAGAGACAAAGTTGATAAAATTGAACTCCACATGGGTGCACGAATCAGCACCAATGCAGTTTGTAAATGTAATGCAGGAAGAGTTGGAGACCATTGCCATTGAAGATTTGGAACATGGGCTCTTCTATATAGCCAATGGAAAAACAGTTATAGCTGGGACCCATGTGGGTGCCTATGGCTACCCCTTGAGTCAGAAGAAATTGTGAAGGTGAGGACCACTTCTGCTAGATGGAGGAGGGTGGTAGTGGATGGTAACTAGTTTGATCTTTTGTTGAGAAAGAAGTGGAGAGCTACAAGGGCTTCTTGATGGGGGAATAGAAGTGTATAGGGACTGGAAATCTGCAGTGAAAATGAGGTGGTCAGACACAGGGAATTGAAAGTTACCGAGGAGATTGAGAGCATGAAAAGTGTCGTGGATGTAGATGGGAAAGGACTGAACCGATGGGATAGAATGGAGTCAAGGTATGTGGACATGAGTTCAGTGGAGCAGGAGCAGGCAGAGACGATGGGCCTACTTGGATGGTCAGGTTTACGGATCTTTGCGTATACCACATACAACCTGGAGATTCATCTTCTTGCGGGCACCCAGAAATCAAAGCAACACAATAAAATTCATGAAAAACTACACACAACAAAGACCTGCAAACATCCAGTGTATGAAACAGGACGAATTGTGTAAATAGTTTAAAAAATAATAACAAATTATATGTAGTACATTTTTATTTTATTTACAAATATAGCAGGTACGACCACTCTGGCCCAATGAGCTGGACCACCTATCAACCCACCTAATTTTCCCTACCCCTCCCCTCTTCTTCAATTCTGGACTCTGGCCTCTTACCTCTTCTCACCTACCTATCCCCTCCTCCCTCCCTTTCTCCTGATGTCCACTCTTCTCTCCTGTCAGATTCCTTCCTGTCCAGCCCTTGACCTTTCCCACTCACCTGGCTTCACCTCTCACTCCCTACCGATCCTCCTTCCCGCTCGCCCACCTTTTTATTCTGGCATCTTCTCCGTTTTTCAGTCTCAGCTGGAAACGTCGACTGATTATTCATTTCCATAGAGTTCCTCCAGCATTTTGTGTGTGTTGCTTTGGACTTCCGGCATAAGTAGACTTTCTCATGTTTATACTTAACACCAGCCTAACCACAGGACAATTAACAATGACCACTTAACCTACCAATCAGGACATCTTCGGACTGTGGGAGGAAACCAGAGCATTTGGAGGAAACCCATGCAGTCATGGGAGAACATACAAACTCCTTACAGGCAGCAGTGGGAATTGAACCCAGGTCTCCTGTATGTAAAGTGTTTTGCTAACCACTGCGCTACCATGCTACCTATTAAGAAAGAGGTCCATGGACCAGGGGCTGGGAACGTAGAGCATAGACTAGTACTGCACAGTACAGGCCCTTAGGCCCATGATGTTGTGCTGACTTTTTTTTTACCTACTCCAAACCTATCTAGCCTATCCCTCTCAGATAGCCCTCCATTTTTCATTCATTCATGTGTCTATCTGTTTGTTGTATAATTATGCTGTACCCTATTAGGAGCTGCGTCAGCCTCCTCTGGTTCAAAGAAAACAAACCCAGCCTATCCAAGCAAACAGCACACTGTTGATGTCTCCTCATTGGGTGATGAACCTTTGCCTTAAGTAATGAAGTTAAGCCTGCCATGGCATGAAGATTAGGAACAGGCCATTGGTCTTGACTAACCCTTGTTGTTGCTTCAGGTCCATGTTCCACCCTCCATCTCCCTGTACCTCATCTCCTTCACCACGGTCTCTCTTGTGCTCCATCAGGGTGGCCCCTTTCTGGGGGAATGTGTTCCAGAGTGCCACCTGGCCTCTGGGAAAAGAGGTTTCTCCTAATTTCCTGAGCAACACACACAAAACACTGGAGGAACTCAGCAAATCAGGCAGCATCTATGGAGGGGAGTAAACAGTCAATGTTACAGACCAAGACCCTTCATCAGGACTTGAAAGGGAGGGGGCAGAAGCCAAAGTAAGAAGGTGGGGAATGGGGAAGGTGTTAAAGTTGGCAGGTGATAGGTGAGGGGAATGAAGTAATAAGATGAAAGGTGATAGGAGGAAGAGGTAAAGGGCTGAAGAAGGAGGAATCTCATAGGAGGTTCTGAAGGGAGAAAAGGGAGGGGCATTAGAGGGTGATGATGGGCAGGTGAGGAGAAGTGAAGAGAAGAGAGGAGAGCCAGAACAGGGAATGGGAAAAGAGAGATAGAGGGAGGGGTGAAATTACCAGAAGTTGGAGAAACGGATGTTCAATGCCATTAACTCAGAGGCTACCCAGACAGAATATAACCATTTAACAATTACAGCATGGAAACAGGCCATCTTGGCCCTTCTAGTCCGTGCCGATGCTTACACTCGCCTAGTCCCACTGGCCCGCACTCAGCTCATAACCCTCCATTCCCTTCCTGTCCATGATATGTTGGAATGGGAATGGGTGGCTGTCGAGAAAGCCTGCCTTTCTCCAATTTTCTGACTGACATGTTATCTGACATGTTATCTCCATGTTCCACTAATTCTACACTCATCTGAGCGGACCTGTCCTGGGCACAGCACATTGATACAATCATTGCGCCGGCAACTTGCTTTTCTTAGATGATTTGGCACTCTAACATGTTAAACTTCTATTTCTGTGATGACGTGAAGTGGCAAATAGATTTCCCTACAGATATGTGTGAACTAATCTTAGAAAGACGTTACCAATGTAGGGCTTTTTCTATGAATGTTAGGGCACCAGGGAGCAAAATGCAACAGAGGGACAGAGAGGTACAAGAGCACCGTTTTCTGAAACCGGCATCACAACTAGCTGTGGTGGTGAGGCGGAGATACATTACAACCAAAGGAGGTGTAAGGCCCTCCTTCCCTCTACTATCCTGCGTGAAGCTATGGGAGCCGGTGGTGGATGGTCGTGCATATCACGAGTCCAGGTTATGTGACCACTGATACCAGGCAATCTCTGAAGAGTATTGATAATGGCTAGGGTCACTGGTCATGCCCAGAAGACAATGGAAAACTACTTCTGTAGAATTTGCCGAGAACAATCACGGTCATGGACAGACCTTGATCGCCCATGTCGTATGACACGGCTCATAACGATGATGGTGGTGCGAAAAGGAGTTTAGCTTCCAGTCAGGGACTGCGTATAGGAGTTGGGACATTATGTCACAGTTGTATACATTTGGAGTATGATATAGTTTCTGTCACCCTGTTATGAGAAATATGGTTAAACTGGAGAGATTGTACCAGGACCAGAGGGTTTGAGTAATAGGGGGAGGTTGGCCAGGCTAGGCCCACATTCCTTGGAACATAGGGGTATGAGTGATGACCTTATGGAAATGCTTAAAATTATGAGAGGCATAGATAACTAGATGCTAACAATCTTCCCCAGAGTAGGGGAGAATGAAACTAGGGGGCATAGATTTAGGTTGGGTGGGGGAAAATTTAGAAGGAATTTAAAGGGCAACCTTTCCCTGCAGAGGGTGGTGAGTACATGGAACGAGAAGTGATTGAGGCAGTACAATAGTATTACTGAAGAAGTGCTTGCATAGGTACATGGAGGGATAGGGCTCAGAGAGATATGGATTGAATGTTGGAAACTGGACTAGCTGGACTCAAGGCATCGTGGTCAGCCTTGACTCATTGGGCCAAAGAGCCTGTATCCTTCCTATATTTCTCCACATCTCTAGGTACTTTTCAAAGGGTCCTGACTGGTTGCAGTACAGTCTGGTGCAGGCAGTTCAAATGTGCAAGAACGTGAGAAGCTACAGAGGGTGGTGCCCGGTACGTCACCAACACATCCCTCCCCACCATCGGTCGTATCCACAGGAGGTGCTGCCTCAAGAACGCAATATCCATCATCAGAAGTCCACACCATCCGGGCCACGCCGTCTTCTCGCAGCTACCATCGGGCAGGAAGAACAGAAGCCTGAAGTGTCACACCACCAGGTTCAGAAACTGCGACTTCCCTTCAACCATTCAATTCTTGGACCATCCTACGCAATCCTAATTACTACCTCTCTACAACAAAATCATGACCACTCTGATCACTTTGCACTACAATCGATTTTGTTTTCTTTTTGTTTTAATTGTCTTATTTATTGTTTGATGCATGTTTTTATTGTGAAGCAACACACACACGTAGGTGAAACCGGGAGAGCTGGGAAAATGTCTGGTGAAAGAGGTAAAGGTCTGGAGAAGGGGTAATCTGATAGGAGAGGACAGACGGCCATAGGGAAGAAAGAAAAGGGGGAGAAGCACCAGAGGGAGGTGATGGGCAGGTAAGGAGATAAGGTGAGAGAGGGAAACAGGAACAGGGAGTGGTGAAGGAGAAGAGGGTGGGGGAGAGCAATTACCAGAAGTTCTAGAAGTTGATGTTCATGCCATCAGGTTGGAAGCTACCCAGACATTCTTGTGAATGCAGCTCCTATGTGGCTGCAACGCTGCTGCTAGTAAGTTTCTCATTGCACCTGTGTGTACATGGAATTGTGCAGATGACAGTAAGCCTTACTTTGGCCTTGAGCTGTAAAAATCTTTGATATTTAACCTGACTGGTTATGTATATTAGAAATGACCTGAATAATACCGATACACTGGCTTTGCTCCCATGGATTTTCTCTGCAATTTTTAAAATACGGGCACCAGAAATACATTCAATGTCCCAAGTGCAGGCTGTGCAGTGATATCCACCTTCAAACTAGCAACAAGAGACAGTAGGGAAATTGAAGGAAATCTCTGGGGGCACAGTGTCATAGATTCACAGAGTCCTACAACATAGAAACGATGTACTTCAGTCCAGCTCTTGTCAAGAACACCTTATATAGAATATATACTCAGTGGCCAATTTACTAGATACCTCCAGTATCTAATGAAGTGGCCACTGAGTGAATGTTTGTGGTCTTCTGCTGCTGTAGCCCGTCCACTTCAAGGTTTGATGTGATGTGTGTTCTGCACACCACTATTGCAATGTGGGTTTGAGTTACTGTCACCTTCCTGTCAGCTTGAACCATTCTGGCCATTCTCTGATCTCTCTCATTAATAAGGCATTTTTGCTCACTGGATGTATTTTAGTTTTTTGCATCATTCTCTGTAAATTCCAGAGACTGTCGTGCATGAAAATCCCTGGAAATCAACATTATTTGAGATACTCAAACCACTCCAATCTGGCACTAACAATCATTCCACAGACAAAGTCACTTAGATCACCTTTCTTCTCCATTCTGGTGTTTGCTCTGAACGACTGAACATCTTGACCATGTCCGTGTGCTTTGTGTTTCTGCCACATGATTGGCTGATTAGATATTTGGATTATTGAGCAGGTACACCTAATAAAGTGGCCACAGTGTGTAGAACAGAACAGGCCCTTAAGCCCACGATTTTGTGCCAACCTTTTAATCTGCTCTAATATCATGCTAACCCTTCCGTCCTTCATAGCCCTCCATTTTTCTCTCATCCATGTGCCTATCTAAGAGTCCCTTAAATGTCCCTAATGAATCTACCTCTACTGTCACTCCTGGCAGTATGTTCCATGCACCTGCCAGTCTGCATAAACACAAGTTCCCTAACTAAGCTAGTTCCTATTTGCTTACGTTTGGCCCCTATCCCTCTAAATCTTTCCTTCTTCATTCACCTGGTTAAGTGTCTTTTAAATGTTGTTACTGTAGTCATCCCTACCAATTCCTCTAGCAGTTACTTCCACATGCCCCCCAGCCTTCAGAAATTCTTTGCCCTCTCGCATTATGACCTCTAGCTTTGGACTCCCTTAACCTCAGAATAAGACCGTGCTCTTACAATTTGACAATGGACTGAGTGGCCTCCTTCTGCCTCATAACATGCAAGTACAGGACGTTCAGCTGGCACGTGGCCTTACAGTTGTTCAAGACGTTGGTAAGGCCAAGTGTGGAGTACCTTGCACAGTTCTGGTAGCCCTGCTGTTAGGAGGAAGTCCATCAGACTGCTTAGGTTCTTCTAGCACTTTGTGTGGGTGTCTGGTCCAAAAAGCCTTTGAGTACAGACATCCAGAACATTCTTCTTTTGTTAGTGAACACAGGATAGATTTACAAGGAGATTACTGGAACTGGAGGATTTGACTTATAAGGAGAGGCTGCACAGACAGGGACTTTTTACCCTGGGCGTAGAAGGCTGAGTAATGACCTTATAGAGATTTATCATTTGATTCTTATACAAACCTGTAAATGCTCATGGTGTCAAAGTCAACATCAAGTTTTTTTGTCAAAAACACTCATACATAGACATATTGGGCCGAAAGTTCCAAAATCCATTCACGATGAAGGTACAGCTGATCTATTGCCAAATTAGTGTAGTTTGTCAGACTTATAGAGTACTGAGTGGCAACAGGAAATGACATCAGTGTTGACCAGCTGACCTTGACCCGTTTCATTAAGTGTGTTAAATAATCTTAGCTACATAGTGTTCAGTTGACATATCTACATTTTTTGCTTGGTCACAGAAAGACCGGTCCAAAAAAAGTTACTTTTCTACCATTGGTCTTATTTTCTCTTTTGCAGGAGGTTTCCATGGCAACGTGCCTTCCTTTGATCTTTGGATCCCATCCAACCCAGTAAGTTCTTGTTCGCTGGCTGATGTTCACTTTGTAATGCAATATCTTAAGGTTAATGGGACTTCAATGACCAATTTTTATTGTTTATCTTGGGTAATGTTTATATACATCCTCAGCAAAGGCTGGTGTGGGGATATTATTAACCTATGTAGCTATTAAACAGGCCCCTCATCCCCACATGCTGATTCCTGGCACTCCCCAATCAGCTCAACCTCCCTTAATTAACTCTCCCCAAATTCCTTGTAAACCTTTCTTTGTTCAAACCTATCCAGAAAACTCCTATCAGTTCTCCTTCCACTGCCCTTCCCAGCAGAGTGCCCAAGGTCCACTTAGACACTAAAGGCAGTCAAACACTTGTCTACGTTCCCACCACTGAGGACGTCTGGTAACCTGGTGGTTAGCACAGCGCCTTACAGTACAGGCGGCTGGAGTTCAATTCCTCCCACTGTCTGTGAGGAGTTTGTACGTTCTCCCCGTGATCGCATGGGTTTCCTCCGGGACCTCCCACAGTCCAAAGACGTACTGGTTGGCAGCTTAATTGGTCATTGTAAATTGTTAGGCTCAGATTAAACTGGGGGTTTTTGGGCAGTGCAGCGTGAAGGATCAGAAGAGCCTATTCCGTGCTGAATCTCAATAAATAAATACAGAACTCTTCAAGAGGTAGGGCCTGAAGAAGGTGGCATCGATCAGGAAGGACCTCATCATTGGGCTCATGCCCTCTTCGTGTTGCTGCCATTGGAGACCCACACTCAACGTTGTAGGAACAGCCCCTCCAGCAGATTTCTGAACAGGTCATGAACATGACATTATTTCACTTTCATTATGCACTACTTAATTCATTTTTTATCTTTCTCTTTGTAATTTATATTAACTTTTTACATACTACACTGAACTGCAGCCACAAAACAATACATTTTCACGACATACATCAGTGATAATAAACCTGATTCTGTTCCTGATCTTGACCTATCTTTCACCTGATTACATTTTTATGACCCCCCCCCCCCCCCACACCAGATCCTGCCCCTCAGCTACACAGTAGAGCGTGTGACGATTCACCCACCGGCTCCGGATGTGGGAGAACAGGAGCACCCATGCAGTCACAGTAAGAACTCACAGACTCCGCACACACTCACAGGCAGAGCGGAGGTTGGGATCGAATCTGGGGCCACTGGCGCTGCTAGGCAGCTGTGCTTCGATGTGCATTGGAGGGCAGAGGAACCAGATTCTCAGGGAATCCTGATGGCTGGGGGGAAATGGAGGACACTGCTTCTTCAGAAAAGCTAAGGATGTTGTTCACTCTCCTGAAGAACTCATGCTGGTCCCATCTCCTTGGAATCACAGCCAGTTCCCACAACGATCTATCTCAATCCATGGTCCCCAACCCGTCCAACCTCCAGTCTTAGGTGGAAGGAAGATTCCTTTGACTAAATCCTGGGAAACATCTACAGCATCTTCTTTGGTCCCCCACAACTTCTGCACCCCACCTGTTCCCCCCAACCCCCCATATCCTTCACTCCATCCCAGGTACCAGCTGGAGGCTCAGTCAGTCTCGGCCAGTCAACTAGCCGCAGTTATCGCACTTGCTGTGCGTGAGCAGTAGAATTTGCTGGCGTTGATGGGAACACGGGGGGGGGGGGGGAGACCTAGTTATGAGAAAAATTAGTGGGGGAGTGGGGATGAGATTGTGCTTATGAGCCGATGTAGATTCAGCACTTTCTGTGGACAAGCAGAACCTGCGCTTGCGAGTTTGACCCTTAGGTGAGTTTTTGGGTCCATAACCATCTCTTCCCCATGACCTCCTTCCAGACCTGACTCAGGCTGGCCCCTGTAAGAACAGGAGCAGGAGTAGGCCATTCAGCCCCTCAAGCCTGCACCACCATTCAATACGGCTGACTGATTTGATGGCTGTAAGGTCGGGGTTCGATTCCCGCCGCCACTGTCTATAAGGTGTTTGTACGTTCTCCCCTTGGCTCTCTCCGAATGCTCCGGTTTCCTCCCGCATTCCAAAGACGTACAGGTTAGGGTTAGTGAGTTGTGGGCATGCATGGAAGTAGCCATTCTTGAGCCAAGGCAGGCGGTGTTAGCCTGCTGCCTGTTGGGTGTTATTTATCTATTTATTGAGATACAGGCGGAACAGTCCCTTCTGGCTGCTACCCAGCAATTCCCCGATTTAACTCTAGTCTAATCATGGGATAATTCACAATGACCAATTATCCTCCAAACCGGTACATCTTTGGACTGTGGGAGGAAACCGGAGCGCCCGGAGGAAACCCGTGGGGAGAACATACAAACTACTTAAAAGTCAGGGATGGGAATTGAACCCGGGCCCCCTGTACTGTAAAGCATTGGGTTAGCTGCTGTGCTACCCTGGCATTCATGATATTCTGAAATCCTCCATTCTCCAAAAAGCTCTCTCCCTGTGCCTTGAATAAACACGGTGACCCAATATCCCCAGGGGAGTCGTCAGTGGTGGAAGCTGGATCAAGGCAGTGTTTGATAGATTCTTGATAAGGAAGGGTTGCCATGGTGACAATCAGATTAGTCCAGTTCTTGTTAAATGTCAGTCTAAGTGACCTACTGCTCCTGTTGAACGGCCTCTCCTCCATGGACTCTGTTTGCACTTCCCCATTGCCTCAGTAAAGCAGCCAATATTCATTCCTCTCCAGTCCTTAATCTTTCCCACCAACCTGGCTTCACCGATCACCTTCTAGCTAACTTCCTGCGCCCCTCCCTCCACCTTGTTATTCTGGCGTCTTCCCCCTTCCTTTCCAGAACAGACCCCCTGTAAGATAGGATGGACTCGACCTCTCAATCTACTTTGTTCTGATCTTGCACCTTATAACTGCACTTTCCCTGTAGCTGTTACACTTTATTCTGCACTCCTTTATTTTTTTTCTCCTTGTACTACCTCAACACACTGATGTGATGAGCTAATCTTTATTTTATTGAGATACAGTGTGGAACAGGTCCTTCTGGTTTTCCGAGCCATGCTGGCCAGCAATCCTAGCCTAACCACAGGGCAACTTACAATCACCAATTAACCTACCAAGATTTTGGCCTGTGGGAGGAAACCAGAGCACCCAGAGGAAACCCACGTGGTCATTGGGAGAATGTACAAACTCCTTACAGGCAGCGACGGGAAATGAACCCAGGTCTCCTGTACTATGGGCCATCTGTACTGTAGACCTTGCTGCCCTTAACTGTATGGATGGCATGCAAAGCAAAGTACCTATGACATAATAAACCAATTTACACCCGCTGTTCTGCATTCAATGATATTTGGAGTCAACGTACTTAAAATGGTTGGCGAGAATTCTTTCCCTTACTCCCTATAAACACCGCAGAAAATGGGCTGTCACAGGTTTGACGATGTGTTCAGCGAGTCACAGATCTATACAACAAGCCCTTCAGCCCAACTCATCCACGCGGCCCGAGGTGTCTGCCTGAGCCAGTCCCATTTGCCTGCATTTTATCCACGGACCCATCCAAATGGGTTTGAAGCAGTATAACTGTACAGTGTGTGCCTCAAACACTTCTTGTGGTATCTCACCACCCTCAGGTCCTGGTATTCCCCCTCACCTGAAACCATGCCCTCCAGTTTTAAACTCCCCTGCGCTGGGGAAAAGACTGCGACTGCTCACCTTATCCACGCCCTCTCATGAATTTAGGCCTATTGTGCACATTATGACTGTCCTTAGACTTTAGACCAATCCCTCACTCAGCTGTTGGTCCACACTCCATTTTTTTATATACACATTGGCAATATTTACAATACTTATCAATCGGGTAGATAATTTTAAGGCAGTATCACATAATCCTTAACCTCCTTACCAATCAAGAACCTATCTCTCTCTGCCTTAAATACGCCCAATGACTTGGCCTCTGCAATTGTCTGTTGCAACAAATCCCTCAGATTCACCACCCTCTGGCTGAAGAAAGTCCTCCTCATCTCAGCTGTAAAGCCTCCAAGAGGAACACAACCTTGTAAGGTTTGGAGGCTTGAGAGCCTCAATGACCCGGAGAGCCATGTTGGCTGGAGTCAGGGTCTTGTGCTTTGGCTCTTGGTAGGGTCACCCATGCCAAACAGGTCAAAGGGTAGAGGTCAGACTAAGAGTGGTCCACCAGTCCTCCAGGTTTGGGGGTTCAGCTCGGGGCTAACAACCCTGACTGGTAAACAAAATTGTTACGGAAACAGCAACTACAACTGAGTGTGACGTTGTTGTACAATCCTTCTACAGCTGAGTGTGACGGTATTCCTGAGTCTCCACCCGGAATGTGTGACTGACAGTAGTGAAAACCGAGCTTCTGACATGATGAAGGAAGCCCTGAACACCACCAGAGATAGAGGACCTTCATTGCTGCCCCTAAACATCAGTAGCGTAATGGGCAGTAAGTCAGATCTTTATTACGTGTCCATGGATCCTGGTCTCTCCTACTGATGGAAATGTTCTCTTCATGTCCCACTCATCCATATGGCATGGTTTTCTCAGTATGAGAACGCTTTGAGGTCTAACCCTAACAGAGAAGGCCATGAAGTCATTGAGTCAAACTGTGTGGAAACAGACCCTTCGGCCCAACTCATCCATGCTAGCCAAGTTGTCTGCCTGACCTGGTTCCACTTGTTTGTGTTTAGCCCATATCCCTCTTTAGACAGGGGTTCCCAACTCCCCCTCAGGAAAATCCACGTTATTAAGGCCCCTCGTGATTTTATAAACCTCAGTAAGTTCATGCTTCAGCCTCCTGCCTGCCTGGGGAAAACGGTGCCAGCCTCTCCTCTGTTCCAGGTTGTTACCCCTGAGCTGGGTCGTGTGGGACGAGCCTTGGCTGCAATGCTTCCACATCAGAGTCTTACTATGGGAGCAGAATTAAGCCATTCAGCCCATTGAGTCTGTTCCACCATTCAATCACAGCTGATTTGTTCTTACCCCATCCCTGTAACCCTTCACCCACCTTACCAGTCAAGAACCTATCCCTCTCTGCCTTAACTATATCCAACGATTTGGCCTCTACAGCAGTCCGTGGCAACGTATCCCACAGATTCACCACACTCTGGCTGAAGAAATTCCTCCTCATCTCAATTCTAAAGGACCATCACATTTTTCTACATCCTTGAATCCTGGGCTCTCCTACTGAACAAAACATCTTCTCCAGGTCCACTTTCAGTACCTGGGATGTTTCTGAACTCCACCCAGACTTGGGTGCTTGTGGAAGCGGAAGGTGAAAACCCAGCGGGGGTTGAGGAGACAGAATAGCATACATCAAATAATCCACATTTCATACTTCTATTTATATAATACATAGATTGTGTAAGGTTATCTTTTATAATACATTTTCCCTTCAGAAGGTTAATGATTAGATCTCCCAAAGGGTAAGCATTTCAGAAATCAAAATTGACAGAGTCCTGTTGAGCAGGGGTCTGTCTGCTTCAGGGTTAGGTGAACACCATATGTCCCAAGTCTGGTACTGGTCACACACCCCCTCCCCACCCTCTATTGAAGGTGACCCAGTCTGTGGGCAGGTGGGTTCAAGGGTGAGTCAACCAACTCGGCGATAAACAACCTCAGGCCGATAAAACATAAGCACTGAAGCTTCACATTTCCCTTGGCTGAATCCAAGACAGTCCGTGAGCCAAGAGTCCGAGGCTATGTTGATGCTCCTTCTCTCTCTTTATCCGAGTGATGAGGTCAAGCCCCCACTTCAGAGCCTTGTCCACGAGGAGGTGTTGACGCTGCTTGAAGACACAGCGTTTGGAGTGAGGGAACAGGCTGTCTTCTCGGGATAACAAGTCAGGGCAGGAACGGAGGGTGGGGGTCCGCAGAAGGCAGATCGGCTGCTTGCCATTTGTGGAGCCCGTCTCCATCCCCCAGCACCACCAGCTCGTGTGGTTGTCCAGGAAATGGCAGCAAACGAAATGATTCCTAATCTTTAAATAATGGCTTCGTTTCACTGAGACACACTCCGGCAGTGAGAAGCTCCTCGACGCTTTGGAAGGCCATCAGTTGTGGAATCGGGTAGGGTTAGTGGGGGGGGGGGTGGGGCAGTGTGTGGGTGGGGTGGGGTGGGGGAGAGATCGGGTGTCACACCTCCAACCCCACTGGAGAGGCTGCTTCCTCCTCAACACTGGCAGTCCACACGGGGCACCAGTTAAACAGTGGCAGAGTTGGTCAGTTCCACAAGAGTCAAATTTTCATGTGGGCTATGACGAGGGAGGTACTGGGCCGTGAGTGGGGTGGGCAGGGGTGAGTGGGAGATGGTATTGGTGTGGGGGATGGGGATAGTAGCGAGAGATGGAGGAATGGTGCTGAGTGGTGGGGAATACGATGGCAGTGAGGGGCGAGGTAAAGGATGGCAGTGAGGGGTGAGGTAAAGGATGGCAGTGAGGGGCGAGGTAAAGGATTGCAGTGAGGGGCGAGGTAAAGGATGGCAGTGAGGGGCGAGGTAAAGGATGGCAGTGAGGGGCGAGGTAAAGGATGGCAGTGAGGGGCGAGGTAAAGGATGGCAGTGAGGGGCGAGGTAAAGGATTGCAGTGAGGGGCGAGGTAAAGGATGGTAGTGAGGGGCGAGGACAGGATGGCAGTGAGGGGCGAGGAACAGGGTGATGGTGACAGAAGATGGTGGTGAGAAGAGCAGCTGGCAGGAATCACCCAGGATGGAGCTGTCCGTCCACAGAAGGGGAAGGGGTTAGGCGACGGGGAGGGTGGTGGTGAGGGGAACAGGCGCCCACTGCCGTCCCTCACAAAAAGGCCGGGCTCAGGCCGGCGACGTCATGTGGTTGAAGGGCTTGAAGATGTTCCATGAGGATTTGGAGTCATCGTCCTTCTTGGGCTTCAGACAGTTCTGCGGCCACTTGTCCTTGGTGAGGAAGTAGAGCAGGGCGTTGAGCCAAGCATTGAAACTGGCCAGCGGCCTGGTGACCTTGTAGCAGATGGTGACCACCCGCTTGGTGGAGCAGGCCACGTCGGGCACTGCCTTGTTGATGAGGAAGATGGTCTTGGTGACGTGGAAGGGCAGGAAGCAGAGGGCGAAGAGCAGGGTGATAGTGAGAATGGTCTTGATGGACTTGCGCCTCTTGTCCAGGGCCGGCACCGCTGACTTGAACTGCTGGTTGTTGATGGTCTTGAAGATGGTCTTTATCACGCGAGAGTAGCACCAGGCAATGATGGAAAAGGGCAGGAAGAAGCCCACTGAGTGCAGGATGATCCCATAGGGGACGTAGTGCGGGTACTCGGTGTCTAGGGCATCGTCCCAGCAGTTGGTGACGTTGTTGGAGGTGGCCGTCTTGGCAAAGTGGAAGATGGGGCTGGTGAGGGCCAGCACCACCAGCCACACCAGCACGCACACCACCCTGGCGGTCTTCTTGGTCTCCATGGTGATGGTCTTCATGGGGTGGCAGATGCCCAGGTAGCGGTGAAAGCTGATGCAGGTGAGAAAGAAGATACTGCAATAGAGGTTAAAGTAAAAGAGGAAGCGGACCAGGCGGCAGGTGAAGGCGCCAAAAACCCAGACGTCGTGCATGATGTAGCTGGCGATGAGAAACGGCAGTGACAGGCCATACATGAAGTCCGTCAAGGCCAGGTTAAACATGTAGATCAGGGAGCAGTTCCATTCCTTCCGCCTCTTCAGGATGCTGCATATGATGATGGAGTTGAGGGCCAGGCTGAGGACGCACGTGTAGGTGTAGCACACGGGCAGGAAGACGTACTTGTAGGACTCGTCGTTGTTACAGGAGTTGGAGGTGCCATGGTGGGGGTCTTGGCCCGACCCATTTTCAACCGGCGGGCTTGTGACATTCTCGTACATTTTCTAGGTGTGGCCGCTGGTGGTAAGCATCGCCCAGCGGGTGATGGCGGGTGTCGATGGCACCTGTGGGGAGAGAGGAGAGAGGGGAAAGGTCAGAGGTGATGTTTCCATCATTTACTCATTTGCAGGACACTGTGGCAAAGGAGGGAACTCAGCAACTGATGGGGTTAAGCTGGCAAACACCAAGGCACCACTGACCAGATCACCGGTGACGAATCAGCAGGTAGGAGGGAGATTGAAAACCTGGCTGAGTGGTGCCTCTCACTCAATGTCAGCAAGTCCAAGGAACTGATTATGGGCTTCAGGAGAAGGAAACCTGAGGTCCATGAGCCAATCTTCATTGGGGAATCAGAGATGAAGGTTAGCCATTTTAAATTCTTGTGTGTTATTAATTCAGAGGACCTGTCCTGGGCCTAGCACGTAAGTGCAACCATGAAGAAAGCTCGGCAAGGGCTCTACTTCCTTAAGAGCTTGTGGAGATTTGGCATGACATCTAAAACTTTGACCAACTTCTATTGATGTGTGGCAGAGAGTATATTGACTGGCTGCATCACAGCCTGGTATGGAAACACCAATGCCCTTGAACAGAAAATATTACAGAAATTTGTGGTTATGGCCCAGTTCATCATGGATAAAGCTCTCCCTGCCATTGAGCACATCTATGAAACACTGTCACAGGACAGCGGCATGCATTCTCAGGGACCCCCACCACCCAGGACGTGCTCTCTTCTCACTGCTGCCAGCAGGAAGAAGGCCACATTACCAGGTTCAGGAACAGTTACTACCCCTCAACCATCAGGCTCTTGAACCAAAGCGGGTAACTTCACTCAACTTCACTTGCCCCATCACTGAAATGTTCCCACGGCCCACGGACTCACTTTCAAGGACCCTTCACCTCACGTTCTTGATATTTATTGCTTGCTTTCTTTTTTGTTTGTTTATCTATTTATTATCTCTTCTTTTTGTATTTGCACAGTTTGTTATCTTTTGCACACTGGTTGAATGCCCATGTTGTTGCTGTCTTTCATTGATTCTATTATAGTTATTATTCTATGGATTTATTGAGTATGCCTGTAAGAAAATGAATCTCAGGGTTGCATATGGTGACATAGATGTACTTTGATAATAAATTTACTTTGCTTTCAAACAACCAAGTTTAGCAGGTACCTTTCTTCAACCATTCTGATATTGTTATTAAGATTAGCTATATTTGTCGCATGTACATTAAAACACGCAGTGAAATATGTCATTTACGTCAACAACTAACAGAGTCCGAGGATGCAGCCTGCAAGTGTTGTCACACTTCCGGCACCAAGATAGCATGCCCACAGCTACACACGCGTCTTTGAAATGTGGGCGGAAACTGGAGCACCTGGAGGAAACCCACGCAGTCATGGAGAGACAGAGAAACTCCTTACAGAGAGTGCCGGGATTTAAACCCAGGCTGCTGATCACTGGCGCTGTAATATATTAGGCTAACCACTATGGTCCAGTATCGTTCCTCCAGCATTTTGTGTGTGTTACTCCAGATTTCCAGAGGCCACAGAATCTCTGGTGTGTGTATATAATGATCAAGTCTAATCTAATTCAACTTTGAGCTGACAAGGAGGACATTGAGGGAGGGGTAACTGTCAATCCCGAGGTCATCAGCAGAAAGATGCAACTGCTCTAAACCGAGAGCAGTGCAGAAAAGAGCCCCTCCCACAGTGCAGCACTCTCTTCTCTCTGCCCCCCTGTAACACAGTACTCCCCCCTCACCACCCCTCCCACAGTGCGGCACTCTCTCCTCTCTGCCCCCCGTAACACAGTACTCCCCCCTCACCACCCCTCCCACAGTGCGGCACTGTCTCCTCTCTGCCCCCCTGTAACACAGTACTCCCCCCTCACCACCCTTCCCACAGTGCAGCACTCTCTCCTCTCTGCCCCCCCTGTAACACAGTACTCCCCCCTCACCACCCCTCCCACAGTGCAGCACTGTCTCCTCTCTGCCCCCCTGTAACACAGTACTCCCCCCTTGCCACCCCTCCCACAGTGCGGCACTCTCTCCTCTCTGCCCCCCCCGTAACACAGTACTCCCCCCTCACCACCCCTCCCACAGTGCAGCACTCTCTCCTCTCTGCCCCCCCCGTAACACAGTACTCCCCCCTCACCACCCCTCCCACAGTGCAGCACTCTCTCCTCTCTGCCCCCCCGTAACACAGTACTCCCCCCTTACCACCCCTCCCACATTGCAGCACTCTCTCCTCTCTGCCCCCCCTGTAACACAGTACTCCCCCCTCGCCACCCCTCCCACAGTGCAGCACTCTCTCCTCTCTGCCCCCCCTGTAACACAGTACTCCCCCCTCACCACCCCTCCCACAGTGCAGCACTCTCTCCTCTCTGCCCCCCCTGTAACACAGTACTCCCCCCTCACCACCCCTCCCACAGTGCAGCACTCTCTCCTCTCTGCCCCCCCGTAACACAGTACTCCCCCCTCACCACCCCTCCCACAGTGCAGCACTCTCTCCTCTCAGCCCCCCCTGTAACACAGTACTCCCCCTCACCACCCCTCCCACAGTGCAGCACTCTCTCCTCTCTGCCCCCCGTAACACAGTACTCCCCCCTCACCACCCCTCCCACAGTGCAGCACTCTCTCCTCTCTGCCCCCCGTAACACAGTACTCCCCCCTCACCACCCCTCCCACAGTGCAGCACTCTCTCCTCTCTGCTCCCCGTAACACAGTACTCCCCCCTTACCACCCCTCCCACAGTGCAGCACTCTCTCCTCTCTGCCCCCCGTAACACAGTACTCCCCCCTCGCCACCCCTCCCACAGTGCAGCACTCTCTCCTCTCTGCCCCCCGTAACACAGTACTCCCCCCTCACCACCCCTCCCACAGTGCAGCACTCTCTCCTCTCTGCCCCCCGTAACACAGTACTCCCCCCTTACCACCCCTCCCACAGTGCAGCAGTCTCTCCTCTCTGCCCCCCGTAACACAGTACTCCCCCCTCGCCACCCCTCCCACAGTGCAGCACTCTCTTCTCTCTGCCCCCCGTAACACAGTACTCCCCCCTCACCACCCCTCCCACAGTGCAGCACTCTCTCCTCTCTGCCCCCCGTAACACAGTACTCCCCCCTCGCCACCCCTCCCACAGTGCAGCACTCTCTCCTCTCTGCCCCCCCTGTAACACAGTACTCCCCCCTCGCCACCCCTCCCACAGTGCAGCACTGTCTCCTCTCTGCCCCCCTGTAACACAGTACTCCCCCCTCACCACCCCTCCCACAGTGCAGCACTCTCTCCTCTCTGCCCCCCCTGTAACACAGTACTCCCCCCTCACCACCCCTCCCACAGTGCAGCACTCTCTCCTCTCTGCCCCCCGTAACACAGTACTCCCCCCTCACCACCCCTCCCACAGTGCAGCACTCTCTCCTCTCTGCCCCCCCTGTAACACAGTACTCCCCCCTCACCACCCCTCCCACAGTGCAGCACTCTCTCCTCTCTGCCCCCCCGTAACACAGTACTCCCCCCTCGCCACCCCTCCCACAGTGCAGCACTCTCTCCTCTCTGCCCCCCGTAACACAGTACTCCCCCCTCACCACCCCTCCCACAGTGCAGCACTCTCCTCTCTGCCCCCCCGTAACACAGTACTCCCCCCTCGCCACCCCTCCCACAGTGCAGCACTCTCTCCTCTCTGCCCCCCGTAACACAGTACTCCCCCCTCACCACCCCTCCCACAGTGCAGCACTCTCTCCTCTCTGCCCCCCGTAACACAGTACTCCCCCCTCACCACCCCTCCCACAGTGCAGCACTCTCTCCTCTCTGCCCCCCCTGTAACACAGTACTCCCCCCTCACCAGCCCTCCCACAGTGCAGCACTCTCTCCTCTCTGCTCCCCGTAACACAGTACTCCCCCCTCGCCACCCCTCCCACAGTGCAGCACTCTCTCCTCTCTGCCCCCCGTAACACAGTACTCCCCCCTCACCACCCCTCCCACAGTGCAGCACTCTCTCCTCTCTGCCCCCCCTGTAACACAGTACTCCCCCCTCACCACCCCTCCCACAGTGCAGCACTCTCTCCTCTCTGCCCCCCGTAACACAGTACTCCCCCCTCGCCACCCCTCCCACAGTGCAGCACTCTCTCCTCTCTGCCCCCCCTGTAACACAGTACTCCCCCCTCACCACCCCTCCCACAGTGCAGCACTCTCTCCTCTCTGCCCCCCTGTAACACAGTACTCCCCCCTCGCCACCCCTCCCACAGTGCAGCACTCTCTCCTCTCTGCCCCCCGTAACACAGTACTCCCCCCTCGCCACCCCTCCCACAGTGCAGCACTCTCTCCTCTCTGCCCCCCGTAACACAGTACTCCCCCCTCACCACCCCTCCCACAGTGCAGCACTCTCTCCTCTCTGCCCCCCCTGTAACACAGTACTCCCCCCTCACCACCCCTCCCACAGTGCAGCACTCTCTCCTCTCTGCCCCCTGTAACACAGTACTCCCCCCTCACCACCCCTCCCACAGTGCAGCACTCTCTCCTCTCTGCCCCCCATAACACAGTACTCCCCCCTCGCCACCCCTCCCACAGTGCAGCACTCTCTCCTCTCTGCCCCCCGTAACACAGTACTCCCCCCTTACCACCCCTCCCACAGTGCAGCACTCCCTCAGCATGACGCCTCACGCTGGATTTTTGGGTTTGGATGTCTCTAGTGTGGTCCAAATCCAGATGCCTGGAGAGATGAGATGGTTAAGTAGTCAGTCCCCACTGGTTGCAAAGGCGAATTGTCTTCCTGCAGAGGCTGATCGAAATTTTATCAACCAGGGTGAAGCAAAGCCAAGGTTCTGAATCCTGCAGTGAGAAATGACCTGGAATTCAAATCCATTGCCCAAGAGCTGAGAGCGGGGTGAACTCAAATTAAACAGGAGCACGTAGAGGGCAATTGGATAGACCCTACGGTAAGAGTAAATACGGGTAACTAACTGGCAGCCTTGGTCCAAGACGAGGGGCTGACTGGTCTCCACTTCCGCAAATGGTGGAAAGCATTGCTTCAATCTTGCAAGTTAAAATGGAACTTCCCAAGTTACTGTAACAGACCAAGCAATGTGCTTGTTCCCGGATGGGGAAAACTCTCCTTTACTCCACCGACCCCCTCCCCCTCCCCACTTTCACCCCCTCTCTCTCACCCCTCCCTCTCCCCTTCTCCCCCTCTTCCCTCTCCTTTCCCCCCTCACCCTCTCCCCTCCTCCTTCCCCTTCTCGCCCCTCCACTGCTCCCCCTCTCATTCTCCCTCTCCCCTCCTCTTCTCTCTATTCGCCTACCTCTTTTTCCTCTTTCTCTCTCACACATGATCTTCCTCTAACTCTGCTCTCTCACCCTGGCTCTTTCAACCTTTCTACTTCCTCTTTCTCTTTCACTCTGACCTCTATCGGTCATCCTTCCTCTATTCCCACTCTCTTCTCTCTTCCTCCCTCCTCCTGGTCTCCCCTTTACTCCTTTCCCATTCCCTCTCTCCCAGCCTCTGCCTCGCTCATTTCCTTGCTTGGGCTGCAGGAAGGGACAGACCCTGTCCTGGCTCTGCTATTACACAATATTCACTGATGTATAACAGATGTAATTCACTCAGTTTCACCGTGACTACAAACTGTTAAAATGTAATCCAGTAACTTTCAAACTCGGTGGGGAGTGATCAAGATGACTGCTCAACCTTGCTTCAGAAAGAGTTTTGTTTTGTACCAATACACGGTACGCAGGGAAAGTTGGTTCAAGGTTTGTGGGATCAGTAACAGTGAAACTCTGTGGATGAAGCTTGATATTCATCGCCTCCTCGCTGAATGCAGAGTTGATTGATGTCCAATCACTGGTATGATTTCCTCCGAGGGGGTTGTCTGCTGGTGGGTCCTTGGATGAGTGTAGAGGCCGATCCTGGATCCACACATTCTGGTGCAGCGTGGGCACGAGGAAGTGGAGGCTGTGGTTAGTGTTGGGTCTTTTGGTTGCTCTTGCCTCCTTTCACAGCTGCTGCTTGCTCTCTGCGGCACAGCGGAGGTTGCTCTCACGTAGCGCAGCTCCCACCGGGGCAGATTTCCTGCAGGAATATCTATTGCGTGCAGCATCTTCCCAGTTTTTAGATGCAATGTTCAATTTCTCAGCGCAACAATGGGCTATCAGCCCATACACGTCCACACCAATCAGAATGTATATTCAAGCTAATCCCATTTCCCAGAATTTGGCCCATATCTTTCAAAACTCTGGTCCTCCTTAAACCTGTCCATATCTATCTAATGTATCTGCCACAACCAGTTCATCTGGCAGCTGGTTGCACTGATAAGGCCATTTGGCCCATCAAACCTCCTCCTATTCCTTCATGGCTGATTCATTCTCCTGCTCGACCCCATTCTCCTGCCTTCTCCCCATAACCTTTGACACCCTTACTAATCAAGAACCTGTCAACCACCACTTTAAATATACAGTACCCGATGACTTGGCCTCCATGGACATCTGTGGCAATAAATTCCACAGCTTCACTGCCCTCTGGCTAGAGAAATTCCTCCTCATGTCTGTTCTAAAGGGACTTCCTTCTATTCTGAGGCTGTGCCCTCTGGTCCAGAATCTCCCACTAGTGGAATCATCCTCTCCACATCCATTCTATCCAGGCCTTTCAATACCTACCAGCTGCTGTGTAAAAATGTTGTCGCTCAGGTTTTGAATGAAACTTTTCACCTCTAACCTTACAACTGTGTCCTCAATTTTTGAGTTATCAACCATGGATAAAGCACCGCTCATTCTGTCTATGCCCCTCATGGATTTAGGGTCACCTCCATGGTGGGGGGGGGGGGTCACCTCAGCTTAGCTTTTCCTAAGCTCCAAGGAGTAACTACACAACCTATCTAAACATTCTGTATGTCGATCCCTCGAGCCCTGCAATATCCATGTGGATCTATAGTGTATTCCCAGTTTAATCACATCTTCCTACACTCCATTGACCAACTGAATGCAATACTCTACCCGCTGGGATTCGGAGGAATGAGGGACGGTGAGGAGGGAGTGTCACGCTGTGGGAAGGGCAGTGAGGAGGGAGCATCGTGCTTCAAGAGGGACGGCGAAGAGGAAGCGTCACGCTGTTGGGGGGACTGGGGAGCCCCCGAACCTGGAGGACTGGTGAACTACTCAAAGTCTGGCCTCTACCCTTTGACCTGTTTGACACGGGTGACCCTACCAAGAGCCAAAGCATAAAGTCCTGACTCCAGCCAGCATAGAGTAGATCTCTGGATCACTGAGGCATGCAAGCCTCCGAACAACAAAAAGATTGTGCTCTTTTTAGAGGATTTGCCTATCTAAGAGTCTTTTAAATGTCCCAATGTTTCTGTCTCTACCACCAGCCCTGCATTACGTTCCATGTAGCCACCACTCTGTGTGAAAAAAACTACCCCTGACACCCCCCATCCTCCCCTCTGATCACCTTTATACCCTCTCAAATAGCTCTTGGTTCTGGCAAGACCCCAGGCCCCTCCTCAAACCTGTCACTTCCTCCTGGAGAGTCTAGGGCTGGAACTGGGGCTCTGCCTCAGCCTGTTGCTGGGCAGCACGGTACCACCGCAGTCGGTGCAATGCTCTACAAAGCAAGCCGTCGGTTCCATTCCTGCCGCTGCAGGAACATTCTCCCAGTGACCATCTGGTTCCCTCCCACACTCCACAGATGTGCGGGTTAGGGTTAGTGGGTTGTGGGCGTGACATGTTGGCAACACGCGGCGGGCTGCCCCCGGCCCATTGTCAGACTGTGTTGGTTGTTAACGCATTTCACCGTATGTTTCCTCATTCATTACGCGATCATGGTTTTCCTCGACCATGACTGTTCTTGGCAATTTTTTCCCTACAGAAGTGATTTGCCATGGGCTTCTTCTGGACAGTGTCTTTACCAGACAGGTGACCCCGGCCATTATCAACACTCTTCAGAGATTGCCTGCCTGGGGTCAGTGGTCGCATACCCAGGACTTGTGATCTGCACCGGCTGTTCGTGCGACCATCCGCCACCTGCTCCCGTGGCTTCACGTGACCCTGATCTGGGGAGGGGGAGGGGTCTAAGCAGATGCCACACCTCACCCAAGGTGATTTGCAGGTTAGTGGAGGGAAAGAACGTCTTACACCCCCTTTGGTAGAGACGCATCTCCACCCCGCCCCCCCCAATGTTTCGATGTACATGTGACAAATAAAACTAATCTTCATATCTTTTGATTTTGAATGAGCATCCCTTGTCTCAGTGAGTCCATTCTCACCCTCCCAGTGGTAAAGACTGAACAGAGTGTCACAGAATCGGGCCTTTCAGCCCGCTGAAACCATGCTGGACGTCAGACACCCGTTTATCCTACACAAGTCCCTCCACATTCTCTCCGTCACCCTCACCCCTGCATTTTCCAACTCACCCTCACACTGGGGACAATTTACAATTTGCTGCCCACTCTCTGATACAGCCTCACCCAAGCGTCCAAAAACATTTGAGATACGAGAGATTCTGCAGACGCTGGAAACCCAGAGCAGCACGCAGAACATGGTGGAGGAACTCAGCAGGTCAGACAGCATCTACGGAAGGAGATGAACAGTCGACACTTGGGCCAGGACCCTTCATTAGTCCTGGACTATTTTCAAAACGGAGAGAACATTCAAAAATCTGAGGTGCAAAGAGGCTTGGAGTCCTTGTGCAGGATGCCCTAAAGTTTAATTTGAGTCAGTGATGAGGAAGACAAAGGCAATGTCTGTATACACTTCAAGTGGACTAGAATATAAAAGCAAAGATGTAAAGCTCTGGTGAGGCCTCACTTGGAGTATTGTGAGCAGTTTTGGGTCCCTTATCTGAGAAAGGATGTGCTGACATTGGAGAGATTTAAAGGAGGTTCACAAAAATTATCCTGGGATTGAGAGGCTTATCATATGAAGAGTTTTCTTTAATGGCTCTGGGCCTGTACTCACTGGAATTTCAGAAGAATGAGGGGTGACCTCTCTGAAACCTATCAAATGTTGAAAGGCCTAGATAAAGTGGACGTGGAGAGGATGTTTCCTATGGTGGGGGAGTCTAAGAGCAGAGGACACAGCCTCAAAATAGAGGGACATCCTTTTTAGAACGGAGATGAGGAGAGATTTCTTTAGCCAGAGAGTGGTGAATCTGTGGAATTAATTGCCACAGGCAGCTTTGGAGGCCAAGTCATTTGGTATGTAGATTCTTGATTGGTCAGGGCTATGAGAAGGGATATGAGAAGGCAGGAGATTAGGGCTGAGAGGGAAAATGGATCAGCTATGATGAAATGGCGGAGCAGACTCGATGGGCCAAATGGCCTAATTCTGCTCCTATATCTTATGATCTTATGGCCTGAATCCAGGCCTGAAATGGCGACTGTTCAGATCATTCTATAGAAGCCGCCTGATGTGCTGAGCTGAGTTCCTTCGAAAAATACATTTCTTATTTATCTTGGCCTTTCCTTGTGCATTAGCAATCCCACAGAATCATCTTGGGAATCTAAAACTGTTCATTCCAGTTTACAAAAGCCACAGCAGGGGAAAAAAATGACCTTGACTTTACAAAGCTAAGTTTATGTTTACATTGCTCAAGCACAGTTAGGACTGCTGTCCCCGCCTCATGATTAAAGTGACGGGAGAGTTGTGAATCTTCTGGCAAGACTGCCAGATCCCCACGTTGTCAAAATGCTCCTGGGTAAATGGCTAACGGGAATCCGTGGCCTCTGCTGGTTAGGCAGTAACTTGGAAAACATCCCTAAGGAACAAGGGTCCACGTCTCAACCACTGCTTTAACTGCCTGGCTGCCCAGCGCCTCAGTACGTGTAAAACACATGTTTGGACAAAACACTCACTGTTCCTTCAGCAAGAAGCCAGCAATTAGCCTTCCTCTTCTTACATCTTTCATATTCTCCCCCCCCCCCAATGTCCTAGCTACAACGACATTAAGAGATATCAGACCATAAGACAGGAATATAATTAGTCCATTCAGCCCATCGAGTCTGTTCCACCTTCAATCATGGCTGATTTATTTTCCCTTTCAATTCCTTTCTCCGGCTTTCTCCCTTTCAAGGACTCTACTACTCATGTTCTCAGTATTATTTATTTATATATTAATTATTGTTATTACTGCTACGGTATTTGCACAGTTTGTACATTGGCTGCTTGTCAGTCTTTGTGTGCAGTTTTCTCATTGATTCTTTTGTATTTTTTTTGTTCTACTATGAATGCCCGCAAAAAAATGAATAGTGACATTTAAATACTTTGATAATAAATTTACTTCGAACTTTAAATTGGCCTCCTCAGCTGTCTATGCAATGAATTTCATAGATTCACCACCCTCTGGCTAAAGACATTCCTCTTCATCTCTGTTCTCAATGGACACCCCTCTATTCTGAGGCTGTGCCCTCTGCTCCTAGACTCCCCCACAACAGGACACATCCTCTCCATGTAGGCCTGTCAATATTCGATTGGTTTCAATGAAATCCTCCCTCATTCTTCTGAAATTCCAGCAAGTACAGGCCCAGAGCCATCAAACACTTCTCATACATTAACCCTTTCATTCCCAGGATCATTGTTGTAAACCTCCTCTGGACCCTCTACAATGACAGCATATCTTTTCTTAGACATGGGGTTTAAAACTGCTCATAATACTCTGTGCAGTCTGACCAAAGCCTTACAAAGCCTCAGCATTAAATCCTTGCTTTTATATTCTACTCCTCACAAGATGAATGGTAACGTGGCATTGGCCTTCCTTACTACCAACTGAACCTGCAAGTTAACTTCTAGGGACGCAGCACTCGGTCTCCCGAGTCACTTCACACCTCAGGGGGAATCTGATAGGAGAGGACAGAAAGTCATGGAAGAAAGGGAAGGGGAGGAGCTTCAGAGGGAGGTAATGGGCAGGCCAGGAGATGGAAAGGTGAGAGAGGGAAACGGGGATGGGATGGTGGGGGGGTGGGGGGAGAGACCATTACCGGAAGTTCGTGAAATCGATGTTCGTGCCATCAGTTTGGAGGCTACCCAGACGGAATATAGGGTGTTGCTCCTTCGACCTGAGTGTGGCCTCATCAGGACAGTAGAGGAGACCATGGACTGACATGTCGGAATGGGAATGGGAAGTGGAATTAAGATGGGTGGCTGGTGGGAGATCCCATTTTCTCTGGCGGATGGAGCGTAGGTGCTCAGCGATCTATGTCAGGTCTC
Organism: Hypanus sabinus; assembly: GCF_030144855.1. NCBI lineage: Eukaryota > Metazoa > Chordata > Chondrichthyes > Myliobatiformes > Dasyatidae > Hypanus > Hypanus sabinus. The sequence goes on from NW_026781403.1 coordinate 127,035, forward strand.
ACCGATATACAGGAGGCCACGATGGCAGCGCTCGATACTAGATGACCCCAACAGACTCACAGGTGAGTGTCGCCTCACCTGGAAGGACTACCATTCAGGGCCCCAAATAGTCCAGCCAGGTGAGGCAACACTCCACTTGTGAGTCTGTTGGGGTCATGCACTGTATCCAGCGCTGCCAGCATGGGGAGACCTGACGTAGACTGGGAGACCGTTTCGCCGAGCACTTACGTTCTGTCCACCAGAAAAATCAGATCTCCCACTGGCCACCCATTTTTATTCCCCCCTCCGCCTCCTGGTTTCACCTATCACCTTGTGTTTCTTCCTCGCCTCCCCCCCACTTGATGAGCTCTGACTCCTCATCTTTTTTTCTCCAGTCCTGATGAAGGGTCTCGGTCTGAAATGTCGACTGTACTCTTTTCCATAAATACTCTTTTCCTGACCTTCTGAGTTCCTCCAGCATCACGTGTGTTGCATCAAAATGGGGAAGAAATGTGATCTAAAAGATTGACCGTGGAATGATTGTTGGGGTGCCAGATGGGATGGTTTGAGTATCTCAGAAACTGTGATTATCATGTGATCTCCATAAAGCCATAAGATATAGGAGCAGAATTAGGCCATTTGGCCCATCAAGTCTGTTCCACCATTTCATCATGTCTGATCCAGTTTTGTTCCCAGCCTCAACCTTCTGTCTTCTCCCCATATCCTGTTATCCCCTGACCAATCACGAATCTATCAAAGCCTGACTTAAATACACGTGAAGTCTTGGGCTCCACAGCTGCTGTGGCAAAGAATTCCACAGATTCGTCACTCTCTGGCTCTAGCAATTCCTTCTCATCCTTGTTCTAAAAGGACAGCCCTCTATTCTGAAGCAATGTCCTCTAGTCTTGGACTCTCCCAGCATAAGAAGCATCTTAGTACGGGGCCGTCTTAATACGCTCGGCAGAGGATGGTGATCGGAGAAGCTGTGCCGGAGGGGATCGTTGTCGACTCAGAGGTTCGACGGACTCGGAGTCCACTGCGGTCAGGTCGCTTTCAGTGTGTGCTGTATCTGCGAGGCTGGGTTCGACAGAGCTTTCATTGTGTGCTGTGACTGCGAGGCTGAGTCGGGTGGCGCCGTGGAAGTCCATAGCGGGGATATTCCCTTCAGCCGCTGACATGGGATGGCGAGTCTGTCGGGACCCTGGGGACTTGTGGAAACTGTGTGGTGATTTCTTTTGAACTTATAGTCCTTTAACATCTTTCGACTATTTTTACTGTGCCCATAGACTGTTTTTTTTATCAATTATGCTATTGTTTGCACTGTTGTAACTATGTGGTTTTGTGCAGGTCTTGTAGCTTTAGTTTTTGGTCTTGTTTGTCTGGTGGATTTGGAGATCCTTTCTGGGGAACACGCTAAGATGGTATTAATACGCAGCAGCCTCTCCAGTCTCTGGATTGGGGATTGCCAAACGTTATGTGGATTTTCTAGTGTAGTCTGTTTTGTCATGTGCTTTTGTGATATCATTCTGGAGGAACTTTGTCTCATTTTTTAACTGCATTGCATTTGTGGTTTATGACAATAAGCTGAATCTTAATCCTTTCCACATCCACTCTGTCAAGGTCTCTTACCATTTGACAGGCTTCAAGAAGGTCTTCTGAAATCCAGTGAATACAGGCCCAGAGCCACCAAATACTCTTCAAATGACAAGCAATTCTATCCCAGAGCCATTTTTGTGAACATCCTTTGAACCCTCTCCAGTTTCAGCACATCCTTTCTAAGATAAGGGGCCCAAACCTGGTCACAATACTCCCAGTGAGGCCTCTCCAGTGCTATTTAAAGTCTCAACATTACGTCCTTGCTTTTATACCCTACTTCTCTTGAAATGAATGTTAACATTGCATTTGTCTTCCTCACCACGGACTTAACTTGCAAATTAACCTTTGGGGAATCCTGCACAAGGACTCCCAAGCCCCTTTGCACCTCAGTTTTTTGTATTTTCTCTGCATTTTGAGAATAGTCAACTCTTTCATTTTTTACCAAAGTGCATACACCTCCCAACACTGTATTCCATCTGCCATTTCTTTGCCATTCTCCTAATCTGTCTAAGCCCTTCTGTAGCCTCTTTACTTCCTCAAAACTACCTGCCCCTCCACCTATCTTTGTATTGTCTGCAAATTTAGCAAAAAACTCATCAATTCCATCATCTAGGTCATTGACATAGAATATAACATAAAAGATAATTGGGCCCAACACTGACCCCTGTGGAACAGCACTAGTCACTGGCAGCCCTTTATTCCCATCCTTTGCCTCCTGCCAATCAGCCACTGCTTTATCCATGCTAGAATCTTTCCTGTAATACCATGGGTTCTTAACTTGTTAAGCAGCCTCATGTGTGGCATCTTGTCAAAGGCCTTTTGAAAATCCAAGTACGCAACATCCACTGATTCTCCCTTGTTTATCCTGCCTGTTATTTCTTCAAAGGATCCCAACAGATTTGTCAGGTAAGATTTCCCTTGGGGAAACCACGTTGACTACATCCTATTTTATCAGGTGCATCCAAGTACCCTTAGACCTCATCCTTAATAATCGACTCCAACACAGAAGTCAGACTAACTGGCCTATAGTTTCCTTTCTTCTGCCTCTCTCCCTTCTTGAAAAGTGGAGTGACATTAGCGATCTCCTAGGATGCTCATGCACAACAGTCTTAGAGTTTACAGAGAAAGGTGCAAAAAACAAAAAAACATCCAGTTCTGTGGGTGAAAATGCCTTGTTAATGAAAGAGATCAGAGGAGAATGGCCAGACTAGTTCAAACTGACAGGAGGGCAACAGTAACTCAAATAACCTTGCATTACAACAGTGGAGTGCAGAAGAGCATCTCTGAACAAACAACACGTCGAACCTTGAAGCGGATGGGCTACAGCAGCAGAAGACACAAGCACACACTTACTGTGTGCAGGAGGTATGTAATAAAGCGGCCACAGAGTGTACACATAAACAAGCAAAGACTGACAAACAACCAACGTGCAGAAGAAGACAAACTGTGCTAATATATAACAAAAGAATGGGAGCGTGAGTTGGCGACTCCATAGTGAAATAAGTCCAGAGCTGAGGTGAGTGGAATTATCCACACTGGATCAAGAGCCTGATTGTTGAAGGGTAATAACTAGTGGTGTGGGACCTGAGGCCTCTGTACCTTCTGCCCGATGGTAGAAGCAAGAAGAGGACATGGCCTGAGTAGTGGGTGTGGATTTGAACACATGGTTCTCTCTGGTTTGAAAGGCGAAAATTCCAAGGATTCATTCCCCCTTCCTCCTTTATCATGAATCTTGGTTCTAGGGGCACACAGTAGCCTAGCGTCATAGTGCTGGTGACTGGGGTTCAATTCCCAGCACTGTCCGTGAGGGACTTGGACATTCTCCCCATGACCGCGTGGGTTTCCTCTGGGTGCTCCGTTTACTCCCACGTTCCCAGCGCGTACAGGTTAGGGTCAGAAAGTTATGGGTGTGCTATGTTGAAGCTGGAAGTATGGTGACACTTGCAGGCTGCCCACCAGCACATCCTCGGGCTGTGTTGGTCAGTGATGCAATGGCACAGGGAATTACGGCACAGTACGGGCCCTTTGCTGTGCTGGCCTTTTAACCCTTCCTCCCTACATAGCCCCAGTTTTCTATCATTCATCTGCCTTTTTAGGAGTCTCTTAAATGTCCCTAATGTGTTTGCCTCTACCAGCACTCCCATAAGATATGGCAGCAGAATTAGGCCATTTGGCCCATCAAGTCTGCTCCATCATTTCATCCTGGCTGATCCATTTCTCTCTCAGCCCCCATCTCCTGATTTCTCCTCGTATCCATTCATGCCCTGACCAATCAAGAATCTATCAACCTCTGCCTTGAATACACCCAATGACTTGGCCTCCCCCACAGCCACCTGTGGCAATGAATTCCACAGATTCACCACTCTCTGGCTAAAGAAATTCGTCCTCATCTCCGTTCTAAAAGGATGTCTATCTATCCTGAGGCTGTGTCCTCTTGCCTCCACCATAGGATATGCCTGTGGTAAATAGGTTACCTCATCAGGGGACATTTAGAATCTTTCGTCTTTCACCGTTCACCTGTCTGACAGCACCTTCACCAGAAAGATAGCAATGGGTTGAAGAGGTGGCTCACAGGCTGGTTAGGGAGGGGCAATAAATGCTGGCATTCCTACTGAGGCCCAGATCATCAGTGAAAACAAAGCAGGTGAAATCTGTTTGCTCGAGGTCAAAGGGAGCTTCACTGAGCACAAGACTGTGAGCTCCCCTCCGCCTCGTCAGATGCCGGCCATGTGCGACGTGAGGAACTTAAAGACCCAATGAAGTGGTTGGTTTGGGAATTTCCTAGGCACAGGGTGGTCTGTGCTGGGATCAGCCTTGGCTTTCACACAGAGAGGGAGGCTTTGCACAAATCCTTGGAACATGGGGTCACTGTGTTTCTGAGCTCTCTTTCAATAACTCATCTTAAGGCAATAGCAACTCACACAAGATGCTGGAGGAATTCTGCGGGTCAGGGAATATCTCTGGAAGGGAATTAACATTCGGTGGTTTGGGTTGGACCCTTCATCAGGACATTTCCCTCCACAGATGCTGCCCGACCGAGTTCCCCCAGCTCCTTTGTGAGTTACTCCAGAATTCCATCTCCATCTTAAATCAGACTCACTATTTATTAGTCCAGGCCCATGGAACAGGCTCAGCTATCACTCATTGTCCATGTAGTCCCGTAACAGACAAAATCCCAACAGACAAAACTCCGTCCTATTTACTCCCAACAAAATCCCAACAGACAAAACGCCTTCCTATTTACCCCCAACAAAATCCCAACAGACAAAACGCCTTCCTATTTACCCCCAACAAAATCCCAACAGACAAAACGCCTTCCTATTTACCCCCAACAAAATCCCAACAGACAAAACGCCTTCCTATTTACCCCCAACAAAATCCCAACAGACAAAACGCCTTCCTATTTACCCCCAACAAAATCCCAACAGACAAAACGCCTTCCTATTTACCCCCAACAAAATCCCAACAGACAAAACGCCTTCCTATTTACCCCCAACAAAATCCCAACAGACAAAACGCCTTCCTATTTACCCCCAACAAAATCCCAACAGACAAAACGCCTTCCTATTTACCCCCAACAAAATCCCAACAGACAAAACGCCTTCCTATTTACCCCCAACAAAATCCCAACAGACAAAACGCCTTCCTATTTACCCCCAACAAAATCCCAACAGACAAAACGCCTTCCTATTTACCCCCAACAAAATCCCAACAGACAAAACGCCTTCCTATTTACCCCCAACAAAATCCCAACAGACAAAACGCCTTCCTATTTACCCCCAACAGACAAAACGCCTTCCTATTTACCCCCAACAAAATCCCAACAGACAAAACGCCTTCCTATTTACCCCAACAAAATCCCAACAGACAAAACGCCTTCCTATTTACCCCCAACAAAATCCCAACAGACAAAACGCCTTCCTATTTACCCCCAACAAAATCCCAACAGACAAAACGCCTTCCTATTTACCCCCAACAAAATCCGAACAGACAAAACTCCTTCCTATTTACACCTCAACAAAATCCCAACAAATAAAACTCTGTCCTATTTACCCCCAACAAAATCCCAACAGACAAAACTCCTTCCTATTTACCCCAACAAAATCCGAACAGACAAAACTCCTTCCTATTTACCCCCAACAAAATCCGAACAGACAAAACTCCTTCCTATTTACCCCCAACAAAATCCCAACAGACAAAACTCCTTCCTATTTACCCCCAACAAAATCCGAACAGACAAAACTCCTTCCTATTTACCCCCAACAAAATCCCAACAGACAAAACTCCTTCCTATTTACCCCCAACAAAATCCCAACAGACAAAACGCCTTCCTATTTACCCCCAACAAAATCCCAACAGACAAAACGCCTTCCTATTTACCCCCAACGAAATCCCAACAGACAAAACGCCTTCCTATTTACCCCCAACAAAATCCCAACAAATAAAACTCTGTCCTATTTACCCCCAACAAAATCCCAACAGACAAATCGCCTTCCTATTTACCCCCAACAAAATCCGAACAGACAAAACTCCTTCCTATTTACCCCCAACAAAATTCGAACAGACAAAACTCCTTCCTATTTACCCCCAACAAAATCCGAACAGACAAAACTCCTTCCTATTTACCCCCAACAAAATCCCAACAGACAAAACTCCTTCCTATTTACCCCCAACAAAATCCAATTCAACTGATTCCTTTCCCAGACACTCTCCACGGTTCCTTGTGTCAATCCTGACCTCCAGCGCTGTGTGTATGTGCGAGCCTGCATGTGTGCGCTCGAGTATGTTTTGTGTTTGTGTATGTGTGTACATCTGTGTGTTTGTGTGTGTGCTTGTGCCCAGACGCATAATGAGTTTGTGTGCCAGTGTATGTAACAATAAAGGTTTAGCTATAGTTGTCACATTTATATTGAAACATCAAAACATACAGTGTAACACATAGTTTGCATCAAATCAAATCAGCGAGGATATGCTGGGAGGAATCTGCAAATACCACCACACTCCTGGTGCCAACATAGCATGTCCAGAACTTGCTAACCCTAACCGGCATGTGTTTGGACTGTGGGAGGAAACCAGAGAACCTGGAGGAAACTCAACTAGTCACAGGGAGAACGTGCAGACTCCTTACAGGCTGGAACTATAAAGCATTGTACCGACCGCTACGCTACTGTACCGCCTTACGATGGGAGAACGTCTGAGTGTGCTTGTGTATATATTGTGCTTCATTTGTGTGTGCATGCACATGCGTGTGCTTGTGCATGTGTATATGTTGTGCACGCACATGCGTGTGCTTTGTGTGTATGTCTGTACTTGTTTGTGTGTGTAGTTTGCACGTTCTCCCTGTGAATGTGTGGTTTTCCCGGGGTGTTCATGTTCCCTCCCACATCCCAACGACGTGTGCTGTCTGTTGTCGATGGGGGGGGGGGGGGAGCTGATGGGAATGTGGGGAGAGTGCAAGAGGTGAGGGTAGGTTTAGTGTGAAAATGGAGGCAGATGTGATGGGGTGAGTATCTGTGGGAAGAGGAGGGAACTCCACAATGCATTGTGCATAAGGCGGAGGGAGGTTGTGAAGTGGTGCTAATGTGCACCTTCAGGAGGGAGAACGTTCCCTGGGGTTTGGGAAATGTATCACATTGCGGAGTGAGGGAATGGGCTGACTGGCCTCTCTGTCGGCTGCAACAAATCTCTTCTTGGCAGAGAGCATTCTGACTGGCTGCATCACCGGGATCGAAAGAGGCTGCCAGCACAAACCTCCCTCACCAGCCAGGATACCTCCAGGTGGCAAGGCCTCAAGGAGGCAACGTCCATCACGAAGGACCCTCTGGGACATGCCCTCTTCTCGTTACTACCGTCAGGGAGGAGGTACAGGAGACTGAAGATGCTTTCAGGATAGTTTCTTCCCTCGTCGTCGGATTCCTGAACAGTCTATGAACCTGTGATCACTATCTCACTATTCTTTCCTCTCCTTGCACTTACTTTTGTCATTTATAATAATTTTACACCTTTGTATTGTACTGCTGTTGCAAAACAACTTTCATGACATTTACAATACTGTGCAAAAGTCTTATGCGCCGTAGCTGTGTATATGTGCCCAAGGCTTATGCATGGTACTGTAAATCAGTGATAATAAACCTGATTCTGTTTCTGATCTTTTGCTGTAACAATCTCTCATGAAACACAGATTCTGCAGATGCTGGAAATCCAGAGCAACCCTCACAAAATGTTGGAGAAACTCAGCAGGTCAGGCAGCTTCTATAGAAATGAACAGTTAACATTCCTTCAGGACCGGAAAGGAAGGGGGAAGATGCCAGATAAAAAAGTGAGGGGAGGGGAAGGAGGATAGCTAGAAGGTGATGTGTGAAGCCAGGTGGGTTGGAAAGCTAAAAGACGAGGAGGAGGGATCTGATCGGAGAGGGGAGTGGACCATTGGAGAAAGGGAAGGAGGAGGGGATCCGGGGGTGGTGATAGGCAGGGGAGGAGAAGAGGTAAGAGGCCAGAGTGGGTAATAGGAGGGGGAGGGAAAAATACTGGAGGGGAAATCAATATTCATCAGGTTGGAGACTGCCCAGATGGAATATGAGGTGATGCTCCTCCACCCCAAGAGTAGTCTCACTGTGGCAAAAAGAGGAGGTCATGGACTAACACGGCAGCACTGAAATGGGGATATGAAATTAAATGTATGAATTTAAATTGGTGGATGGAGTGGAGGTGCCTGGTAAAACGGACCCCCAACTTTTGTTAGGTCTGACCAATATAACGGAGGGACGACGCCAACATATTTGCAGGTGAGAAGTTGCCTAAACTGGAAGGACAGTTTGTGGGCCTGACTGGAGGCGGATGGGCAGGTGTAGCACCTAGACCACTTGCAGGGAGAAGAGCCAGGAGGGAGACTAGTGCAGAGGGACAAATGGACAAGGGAGTCATGAGGGAGGGATCTTTGAGGAAAGCAGAGAGTGGGGGTGGGGAGGTGAAGAGTTGATGGGTGGTAGGATCCACTGGAGGTTGTGGAAGTTGCGGAGGATGACGTGTTGGATGTGGAGGCTCATGGGGTGGTAGGTAAGGACAAGAGGAACTCTTTCCCTGCTAAGGTGGCAGGAAGATCGGGTGAGCATGGATGCACAGGAATTGAAGGTGATACAGGTGAGGGCACCATCAATCGTTGAGAAAGGGAAACTCTTTTCTTTGATGTCCTGAAAATGAAAGCCTCACCCTGGGAGCAGATGTGGTGATGATGAAGGAACTGAGAAAAGGGAATGGCACTTTTACAGGAGACTGGGTGGGAAGAGGTATCGTCAAGATAGTCGTTGGAATCGGTAGGCTTATAGAAGTTGTCGGTAGAGGATTTGTCTCCAGAAATGGAGATGTCAGAAATATACCAGGTAAATTTAAGGACAGGGTGGAAGTTGAAGAAAGCCAGGCATACCTCAGGCCCATGCGGGTGCCCATGGCCGCCCCTTGAGTGTGGAGAATGTGGGAGGAACCAAAGGAGAAGGTGTTGAGGGTGAGGACCGGTTCTGCCAGGCGGAGGGGGGTGGTGATGGTGGGGAAATGGTTGATTAATTTGTTGAAAAAGAAGCAGAGAGCTTTAAGGCTTTCTTGCTGGGGCATAGAAGTGTATAGGGACTGGACATCCATGGTGAAAAGGAGGCGGTCAGGGCTAGGGCATTGAAAGCTGTTGAGGAGGTGGAGAGCATGTGAAGTGTCACAGATATAGGTGAAAAGTCATCCTTCGGGGCACCAGGAATCACATTGAACTTTTTCAAAGCTGATAAGTAAGTAATGCCCCCTCTTCCTTGGAAACATCCCGATAAGGTCCCTGTGCTCCTTTCTACACCTCTTCTAGGTAGAGTGGAACCGGTCAATGCAAAAGTCAAAGTAAAATTACTATCAAAGTTCGTATATGTTACTGTATGCTACCTTGAGATTCATTTTCTTGCAGGCATTTACAGAGAATAAAGAAATGCAATAGAATTTACAAAAAAATTATACATAAAGACTGAAAAGCAACCAATGTGCATAAAAAGACAAATTGTTCAAATTAAAACATTAAAAAATAACTAATACCGAGAACATGAGTCCTTGAAAGTGAATCTGTTGGTTGTGGAGTCAGTTCACCGTTGGGGTGAGTGAAGTTGTCCACGCTGGTTCAGGGGCCTGATGGTTACAGGGTAATAACTGTTCCTGAACCTGGTGGAGTGGCTCCTGTACCTCCATCCCAATGGTAGAAGCAAGAAGACAGCAGTTGAAGGCTATTTGGCCCCTAGAGACCATTTCTGCATTCATTAAGGTTATAAAGCCTCGAGTCTTTCTCACCCAATCATCCATGTCACTCTGGCACACTACAATCTATTGGACTCTGCTTCAGTACACCCAGTGCGCTGGCCGCCCACGGCTCTCTGAGCAGGGGAAGGAATTCCAAAGATTTACAAACTGAGGTTTCCCTTCCGAGAAGGTCATTCAAAGGAAATATATCAGAATTTTGGGACTGAGGGAAATGAGGTCAGTGCAGGAAAGTGGCACTGAGGTTAAAGCCCAGATTGTGATCTGTTGGATGCCGGACCAGGCAAGAGGGGGGCTAATAGCCTACTATATCCTTAAGAGATGTATAATTCCCTGTCCATAAGACAATGGAGCAGAATAGTCCATTCGGCCCATCGAGTCTGCTGTGCCACCCCATTGTGGCTGATTTATTTTCCTTCTCAACCCCATATCCCCATAACCATTGAAGCCCTTACTAATCAATATTCGATCGACCTCTGCTTTAAATATACACAATAACTTGGCCTCTACAGCCATTTGTGGCAATGAATCATATAGATTCCCACTTCCTGATGTCTCGGGAAAGCAGCCAAAAGAATCAGGGAATCAGGGAATCCCTCCCCCCCCCCCGGACATTCCCTCTTCACCTCCCTGCTGTGGCAATTTACTGACCCTACAGACTGTCGGGATGTGGGAGGGAACCCACGCAGTCACAGGAAAAGCATGCACGCACAGTCGGGCTGGGAGGCAGTGGTTCTAACCACTGCACCTTTTCCCAGAAGACCCTGAGCCACTGCTCCGTTCAGAGTCCATTGTAAAACAAGAGACCCTTCTGTTATTTCTTTTGAAACCAAGCTTCAGCCTCAGGACTGACCAATGTCCCGAGGAGAGTATGGCCTTGGTCTGTGCCAACCAGAGGTCCCAGCTCGGACAGAAATAGACACAAGAGATTCTGCAGATGCTGGAAATCTTGAGCAACACACAAAGCACAGGAGGAACGCGGCCTGAAACATCGACTGCTTATTTCCCTCCATTGATGCTGCCTGTCCTGCTGAGTTCCCCCAGCATTTTGTGTGCGCTGCTCTTAACAGGGAAGAGGTCACTCCCATTTCCATAGCACCCAACCTTTCCTTGGGGGGGCTTCATGGTCAATCGAGTGTCAGGCTGTAGGGGAACGAGGAGGCCACCATATGTATAGCAAGATGCCCACGGCCTGGTACGGAAGCGTGGAAGCCTACCTGAAGCAGTGGATACTGCCCAGGCCGTCACAAGTCCCACCATTCAGCACACTTACCGGGAGCACCGTCACGAGAGAGCAGCATCATCTTTTCTTGCTGCTGCCATCAGGAAGGAGGTGCAGGAGCCTTACGTCCCACACCACCAGGTTAAGGAACAGTTATTACCCCACAACCATCAGGCCCCTGAACCAGCGTGGATAACTTCACTCACCTCAAACTCCCTTTCAAGGACTGTACAACTCATGATCTCGTTATTATTATTTTTAATTTTCATAGTTTGCCTTCTTTTACACATTGGCTGTTTGTCAGTTTTTGTGTATAGTTTTTCATAAATTTTATTGTATTTCTTTATTTTTCTGTAAATGCTTGAAAGAAAGTGAATCTCATTACAAGGGGTGACTGGTAAGTTCATTCCCCTTGTGGTATGTGATAACACATATGTACTTCAATACAAAGTTTTACTTTGAACTTTGACCTGTGCTCCCCACATTACAGAACTCTCAGGACTGTAGAGTGCTGTTGGAATACATTCTGTGTGCAGACTGATCTTGCTTGAGGAGAGATATACTGGCAGCAGAGGTTCAACGGCCCAGAGCAAGAAGGGATCTTATATAAGGATATAAAATTTTAAAAGGATTTAGATAAGAAAGAGGCAGGAAAGTTGTTTCCATTAGCACAGTACTGTGCAAAAGTCTTAGGCACATATATACTGTATAGCTAGGGTGTCCAAGACTTTTGCACAGTACTGTAGTAATTTTATGTATTATACTGTACTGCTACCACAACAAAAAACAAATTTCCTAACATATGTGAGTGATAATAAACCTCTTTCTGATATGGGTCTATTGTGGACTGAGAGTGGGAAGGGCGCAGGGAGAGGTGAATCGTGGTTGTGAAGAGGGGAGGGAGAGGGAAGCACCAGAGAGACATTCTGTAATGATCAATAAACCAATTGTTTGGGATCAAATGACCTTGCCTGGTGTCTCAGGGCTGGGTGTGTCTGCACCATCTCCCGGCACCCCTCCCATAGCGCTCCATCCTCACCATTCCCAACACCATTTGCTCCCGCCAGATTTACAAACTTGCTCTCCGCTCCACATTGACAAACACAGTACTATGCAAAAGTCTTCAGCGACCTAATATATATAAAACACAAACACACATATATATCTGCTTTTTCCAGAGTAGTGAATATGTAGAATTCTATGCCCAGGGAAGCAGTAGAGCTAAAATATATTTAAGAGATGGTGAGATAGATTTTTGCATAGTCTGGGAATTAGGGGTGATAGGGAAGAGGCAGGTAGGTGAAGCTGGGCCCAGGGCCAGATCACTCATGATCTATGTGAACTCCTGTTCCCGGTTCTCCTGTCACTAACAGGGGCCTCAGCTGGGATTTTTCACCTGAAAAGACAGCATCTCAGACAGAATTTGCAGCAACTCTGCGCTCACGTATCCGGAGCGGGACTCGAACCGGTGGCTGCGTGCGGGTGCTCTGCCGCTGATGGAAGGTGAAGATGATGTTGGGGTGACACTAATCCCACAGAGCGAGCCCTGAGGTTCAGACCCCCAGCTCTCTCACAGCCATAACCACAGGGGCACTGGGCTGAAGAGGCTGTCACAGATCCGGTTTATTGCTTAGGAGATGTAAACCCACCATTTCCGCATTTCCTTGTGATGTACTTGTACATCATTATTATCATCACTATGTGCCGCATTGTATGACGTGGGCAATCGTAGTCTTTCCATGACCATCATTGTTCTTGGCAGATTTTTCTGCTGAAGTGGTTTGCCATTGCCTTCTTCTGGACAGTGTCTTTGCAAGACAGGTGACCCCAGACATTACCAATACTCTTCAGAGATTGTCTGTCAGTGGTCACATAACCAGGACTTGGTGTATGACTATTCACCACCTGCTCCCGTGGCTTCACGTGACCCTGATCAGGGAGAGGTTAGGGGGGGCTAAGCAGGTGCTACACCTTGCCCAAGGGTGACCTGCAAGCTCGCAGATGGAAAGAACTCCTTACATCTCCTTGGTGGAAACGTACCTGCTCCCTGCCACCCACTTGCGATGTATAAAAGGGCCATTTGTCCCACTGATTCTCTTCCTGTTGTCCCCACAATGACAGCCTCCCCGCCATGGTCTTTGTCTATACTCCTCCCTGCCTGGGTAGAGCAAAGACCCCACCCACCCAGGACATCCTCTCTTCTCCCCTCCCCCATTGTCTGACCACCAGAATCAAGGACAGCTGCTACCCCACTGTTATCAGACTCCTCTTGTATGATAAGATGGACTCTTGCCCTCACAATCCACCTTGCTATAATATGGCACCTTATTGTCTACCTGCACTGTACGTTCTCAGTAGCTGTTACACTTTATTCTGAATTATTGTTTTAGCTCAGGGAGGGCACTGATCTATATGAGCAGTATACAAGACATACTGTTCACCGTGTCTCAGCACGTGTGAGCATGATAAAGCAATACCAGTAAAGATAAGCACAAACGCATTGTCATGTTCCCATCCAAACACTGAAACGCACCACCAACTGCTTGGATCAACAGCCAGCGCAGTGCGGGAGGCAGCCCGCAAATGTCTCATTGCTTCTCCTGCCCAGAACTCACTAACTCTATCCCTAACTGTATATGTTTGGAATGTGGGATGAAACCCACACACTCACAGGGAAAACATGCAAATTCCTTACAGACAGCAACGGGAATTGAACCTCAGTTGGTGATTGCTGGCACTTTAAACTGTTACACTACAAGACCCTTAAGGAAGGAAATCAGTCATTCCCAAGCAGACTGCTCAATATCTGATCCTTCCCACAGCGAAGGACTCAGGCTTGTGGGATAGACCTCACTGGGGCTTCAAGAACACGCTGGGAGATTTACCGGAGACCCCCCCCACGCTGTGTGGACCAGTAAAAGCAAAGGGAAGATGTCAGAGCTGACAGCAGGCAGGGTAAAATCAGAAAGCGCTGGAAAGACTCCCCGTGTCAGGCAGCTTTTCAGGGGAGAGAAACAGGCTCAACATCTTAGGCCAAGGCCAGAAACGTCCCCCTCTGGCCGTGTGCTCCCAGCAATTCCTGTCCTCTCGTAATTCTGGTGTTTTTCTGGAATTTTGGAATAATCTACCATTATCGATTTTGAACATTCAACTTAACTTCCAGCTAAGCTGGTGGCAGGATGAAGGGGTGGGAGATCCAGACGTCTAAACGTGGATACCTGTGCCCTAATGTTGTGCCGACCTTTTAACCTACTCCAAGATCAACTTAACCCTTCCCTCCCACATACCCCTCTATTTTTCTATCATCCATGTGCCTATCTAAGAGTTTCTTAAATATCACTAATGTATCAGTCTCTACTACCACCCCTGACAGGGTGTTCCACACACCCACAACACTAAAAAACCTACCTCTGACATCCCCCTGTGTTTTCCTCCAATCACCTTAAAATCATGTCCCCTCGTATTAGCACTGGCTGTCCACTCTATCTATGTGTCTTATCATCTGGTACGTCTGTATTCAGTCATCCTCCTTCATTCCAAAGAGAAAAGCCCTGGCTCTCAACGTCTCCTCATCAGACACACTCTCCAATCCCGGCAGAATCCTGGTGAATCTCCTCTGCACCCTCTCTAAAGCTTCCACATCCTTCCTATAATGAGGCGACCAGAACTGAGCACTAACTCCAAGTGTGGTCTCACCAGAGTTTTATAGAGCTGCAACATTACCTCGCGGCTATTAAACTCGAACCCTGACTAATGAACACCAATGCACCACAGGCCAGTTTAACAACCCTAACAACATGTTAACGACATTATGGCCTGCTTGGACCTCGAAAAAATTCATTATTCAGTTCTTAATTTGGACCTAAAGTTCCATAAGGTCTGGGGACCTTTTATCGAGTACTTTCATAACCTTCCTCTTGACTAGGGTTTTTTTTTCTTTTCGGTCCCTTGCTTTCAGCTCCTTTTTTTTCTGGTAGTAGGCATTACTATCCTCTGTTGCTAAGTGTATTCACAGCCTGGGAGTTTGATTGTCCTGATTTATATTCTCTATATTGTGTTGTGGTTGGTCTGGAGTTTTTTTTTGTGTTTGGGGCTTGGGGAGGACACTAAGTTTACTTGTCTTCAATTTAGGTGCTTTTTTTAAAATTCTCTTTCTCTGTATCACATTGTCATTGTATGCTTAATTTTGCACTGTATTAATGTTCCTTATTGTGATTTGGGGTTTTTTAATCTGTAAAATGTATAAAAAAAACTAATTAAAAAAAAACCCTGACAACATGTGTGGCAACTTTGAGGGATCTGTAGACGTGGGCCCCGTGATCACTCTGTTCCCCCACACTGCTAAGAATTGTGTCATTAACCTTGTATTTTGCCTTCGTTTGACCCTCCAAAGTGATTCACTTCTCCAGATTGAACCCCATCTGCCACTTCTCAGCTCAGCTCAATGTCCCATTGTCACCTATGACACCCTTCTACACTATCCACAACTCCACCAACCTTCTCATCATCTGCGATTTCCTTTGTTGTTAGCGCAAACATTAATTTGGGGCAAAAATTGTGCAGATAAGAGCCCTTGGAATCTCCCTTTAACTCCCCCCCCCCCCAACGGTGTCACAGCAGCACAAGCTGTGGTTAGGTAACATCCCCAAGCCAGACTGGGTGGCATGGTCACATAGTGCTGAGCTCAACACACAGCAGCACAGGTTCAAATCCCGCCGCAGCCTGGAAGGAGATTGTACATTCTAACCGTGACCGTGCTCCAGCTTCCTCCACAGACGCTTGGGGGGTTAATTGGTCGTTGTAAATTGTCCCGTGATTAGGCTGGGGTTAAAACGGGGGACTGCTGGGTGGCGCAGGTCGAAGGGCCGTAGGGGCCTGTTCCACACCATAAATAACTAAAAAAGTTGTTAGGAGAACTCAGTCAAAAAGGAGGTTTCAGGGAGCATGATAAAAGAAGGGGGAGGGAATTCCAAAGCCACTAATTGATTACATCAGGGGGCTCAAAAGCAGGTTGTTGGTGGTCCTATTCTGGGGCAGATATATATATATATATATATATAGTTAGATAGAGAGAGATAGAGATAGAGAGATAGATGAGAGAGAGATGGAGAGAGATGAGAGAAATGGAGAGACAGATAGATAGATAGATAGATAGGGACAGATAGAGCTGGACAGAGATAGGGAGACAGAGATAGAGAGAGAGAGAGAGAGAGAGAGAGAGAGAGAGAGAGAGAGAGAGAGAGAGAGAGAGAGAGAGAGAGAGAGAGAAACAGACAGATGGATAGAGGGATAGAGAGATTTTGAAAAAAGGATGAAAATTTTTCATTTCCAATTGAAGCTGGTGAAGGTGGCTAACCCAGCAAACACTGGGGGAAGAGATCTTGGTGCTGAACAGAGTGGGAGGTGGGGGTGCGCTTGTTTACAGAGGTCAGGTGGTGAGGAGATGGAGTGTCGGGGGGGGGGCTTCAGCTGGAATAAAGACCCTTCAGCCCATCACCCATACACACCCGTCACATTTTATTCTCCCCATGTTTCCATCAGCTCCCCCCCAGATTCTAACCCCTCACCAACACACGAGGGGGCAATTCATAGTGGCCGATTAACCCACCGACCCTTCACATTGTTGGGATGTGGGAGGGAACTCGAGCAGCTGGGGTCACAGGGAGAATGTGCAAACTCTGCATGCACGCACACACGAATCCAACCGCGATCTCTTGGTCTATACTCCCATGCCCACAACTCATTGGATGGGTTGGCTTTTGGAAAAAGTGAGAAGTTGAACTGGAGATTAGAGATTCCCAAGGGGCAAGAGAGTGGAAGACTGGATGTGGAGAAGTTGATAGACACAGGACGGACTGCAGATGCTGAAAGATACACACTACATGCTGGAGGAGCTCAGCAGGTCAGGGAGCAGCAATGGATGGGAATGAGCGGTGGGCTGACACCCATCATCAGGATTGGAAAGGACGGGGGAAGAGATGAGAAAATGAAGGTGGAGGGAAAAGTACAAGGTGGCAGGTGACAGGTGAAGTTGGGAGAGGGAGAAGGGTGAAGTAAAGAGCTTGGGAAGTTGATTGGTGAAAGAGATACAGGGCTGGAGAAGGGAGAGTCTGATAGGAGAGGACAGAAGGCCATGGAAGAAATGGAAGGAGGAGGACCACCAGAGGGAGGTGATAGGCAGGTAAGGAGGGAAGGTGAGAGAGGGAAACAGGATAGGGAATAGTGGGGGTACAGTGTAAATTTCTGGAAGTTCTAGAAATCAATGTTCATGCCATCAGTTTGGAGGCTTTCCAAACAGAATACAAGTTGTTGCTCCTCCACCCTGAGTGTGGCCTCGTACTGTGGCTAGAGGCGGCCTTGGCCCGACATGTCAGAATAGGAGCAGGAAGTGGAATTGAAATGGATGTCCACTGGGACGTCCTGCTTTTTGTAGGTGCTCAGTGAAGTGGTCTCACCGATATTCAGGAGGCTACACTGGGAGCACTGGACACAGAAAATGACCCCAACTGACTCATGGGTGAAGTGTCGCCTCACCTAGGACTATTTGGTGCTTTGAATGGCAGTGAGGGAAGTGGTGTAGGGGCAAATTGATGAACAAACATTGATTTCTTGAACTTCAGGTAATTGCCCCCCCCTTCTTCCCCATTCCCGTTTCCCCCTCTCACTTTATCTCCTCACCTGCCCACCACCTCCCTCTGGTGCTCCTCCCGCTTCCCTTTCTTCCGTGGCCTTCCGTCCTCTCCTATCAGATCCCCACTTCTCCAGCCTGTATCTCTTTCACCAATCAACTTCCCAGCTCTTTATCTCACCTCTCCCGGTTTCACCTACCACCTGCAACCCTCCCTCCTCCTGAATCTGACTTCTCCCCTTCCTTTCCAGGCCTGATGAAGGGCCTTGGCCCGAAACATTGACCGGATGCTGCCTGGCCTGCTGATTTCCTCCAGCACATTGTGTGCAAGAGTTCCCAATGGTGTTCTGCTTGGGAAGAAGGTGGCTTGATCCCCACCCCACCTACCGACAGTACGGAAGGCTCCTGGGATCTTGCTGTGCACAGGAAAATCCCACAGGCAGTCAAAGTTCCAGCTCAGTTACTCGGCGGGGGAGCGGGCTGGGGGGGGGGGGTAAAGATTCAGATTCATGTGGTCAATGTTCCTGGTGGATGGGGAGTTCCTGCTCCAACTCTCCCCCACCCCCCACCCCCAAGAGATTCTGCAAGTACAGTACTGGAAATCCAGAATTACATATAGAATGGGGGATGTATAGCTCGGAGGGGGTTACAAGGACATGGGGTGGCTGCAGGGGGTTACAGAGACAGGGAGGGGTGTAGGGACCGGAGGGGGTTACAGAGACAGGGAGGGGTGTAGGGGATGAAGGGTGTTACAGAGACAGGGAGTGGTGTAGGGGATGGAGGGGGTTACAGAGACAGGGAGGGGTGTAGGGGTCTGAGGAGAGGGTTACAGAGACAGGGAGGGGTGTTGGGGCCGGAGGGGGTTACAGAGACGGGGAGGGGATAGGGACTGGAGGGGGTTACAGAGGCAGGGAGGGGTGTCGGGGCCGGAGGGGGTTACAGTGGTATCAGGGGTGGGAGTGTGTAGGGATGGGAATGGCTGAGCACAAATGGGAGTCACCACACAAATAATTGCCCTCCAGCTTGGGCTCCTAAACCCTGGGACATTAAATTTGTGTGATCCACAGATGGATGGGATTGCACTGTGCAATGATCTCAGAACTTGGGGGGGGGGGGGGGGTTTGCATAGGAAGCAGAGCCAAGTCCTTCTCTCCTACCCCTCCTCTATTGCTATCTCAGCTCCTCCATTTCACCCCTCCTCCTGCATTATTGCCCCACTTCCCATTCCCTCCCAATCACCCCCTCTGATAGGGGTCGGGGTAGAGTAGGTTGTGCCACGCACCCTGACTCAACATTCCCCGGAGAGTTGGGCAGGTAGTAGAGAGGAGAGGGGAGGGGTTGGACAGCGGACATTGGGGAGGTAAGGGAGGCCAGGGCCTTAAACTACTGACACAGGAGATTCTGCAGGTGCTGGAAATACAGAAACGCACACAAAATGTTGGAGGAACTCAGCAGGTGAGGCAGCATCCATGGGCGGGAATCAAGAGTCGATGTTTCGGGCCGAGATCCTCCATCAGGACTGGAAAGGAAGTTGGGGGGGGGAGTCACCCCCTTCAACCACCGATCCTCGGAGATGCCGAGCCCTGGGAAGCAGGGCCGGATGTCTCCCAGACACCGAGCGCCACGCAGTCGGAGACATACTCACCGGTCAGAAGCGAGGGCTGCCCCTGCGGGGCCTTCCAGCGATTTCCGCCACCTCGTTTCTCCCTCCTCCCCCCTTCCCCGCTCCTCCAAACGGCGTTCCCAGAACGTGCTCCTGTTTTTCCAGCGGCTGTATTTTCAGCTCCTGGTCGCAGGTCCGTGTACTTGCTGTTGTGGCGAAGATAGCTGTGTCAGCTGATGCACCTCGTTACCCGTGGTTAATAACTCATCCAACGGCGTCTCCAGGCAACCAGTAACCCAGAGGCTTCAGCTCCCAACCTGCCAAGCATCGTCTCCCGTCACCAATCCCCCCATCTATCTCCAGCCTCCCAGCATCGCCACGTCTCTCTGCAGGACAAACTCAGAAAGTCAAGCAGCATCCATGGAGGGGAATAAGGAGTTGACGTTTTTTGGGCCGAGGTCCCCCATTGGGGCTTATTGCTCCAGTCACACACAACTTTCTGTGTAAAACTTTCCCTCTCTCATCTTAAATGTACGTCCTCTAGTATTGGACACTCTTACCCTGGGGAAAAGATTCTGACTGTCGATGCTGTCCACGTATCTGACATGATCTAGGCCTCTCGTGATTTTACAAACTTCTCTCTGGTCTCCTCTCAGCCTCTGATGCTCCGGAGAGGGAAAAACAACCCAAGTCTGTCCAAACTCTGCTTACGTTTCATGCTCTCTAATTCAGGCAGTGTCCTGGTGAACCTCTTCTGCAAACCCCCCCCCCCCTCACAAAGCCTCCATGATGGGGCAACCAGATCTGAACGCAATGCCCCAGAAGAAACTCAACCAGAGGTTCAGAAAGCTGCGACGTAACTTCCCAACTCTTAAGCTCAATGCCTCGACTAATAAAGCCAAGCTTGCCACGTCCTGATGAAGGGTCTCAGCCTGAAACGTCGACTGTTTATCCTCTCCATAGTTGCTGCCTGGCCTGCTGAGTTCCTCCAGTGTGTCCCCACATTTGCAGAACCTTTTGTGCTTACGATGTGTCCATGTCATTCCATCCCAATCGAGAACGATCTGAATTGTGCTCAAACATCTCGCCAGTCCTGGTACACAATGACTGATCCTACATAGCCCTTCTAGGCTTGGTCTCCCTGTTCTGGAAACGAGGGGGCAGAGGGGATTTACAAGGACAGGGCTGGGAAACAACATCAGTGCCATCAGGTTGGAGGTTACCCAGGTGGAATAGAAGGGTCTCGGCCTGAAATGTCGACTGTTCTCTTTTCCATAGACACTGCCTGGCCTGCTGAGTTCCTCCAGCATTTTGTTTTGTGTTTGCTTGGATTTCCAGCATCTGCAGATTTTCTCTTGTTTGTGATCAGAATAGAAGATAGATCAGGAACAGACCCTTTGGCCCACACTGCCGTGCTGAACCAAATAAATTAGTTATCAGATGACCATCCCCTCTGCCTACACTATGTTCATATCCTTCCCTTTTCTCACATTCATGTGTTGATCGAAAAGTCCTTAATGTATCTGCCTCTGGCACCACCCCAGGCAGTGGAATCCAGGCACCCATCTCTCTCTCTGTGTAAAAATCCTACCCCTCACCTCTCTTTTGAAATTGCACCCTCTTGCCTTAAAAGTACGCCCTCTGGTATTAGACATTTCAACCCTGGGAACTCCCTGAATCTGCCTACTCTATCCATGCCTCTCATATAAACCTCTATCAGATCTCCCCCTCAGCCTCTGTCGCTACAGAGAAAACAGCCTGTCATGACAGCATATGCCCTCTAAACCAGGCAGCACCGCTGTGAACCTCTTCTGCACCCTCAACATCCTTCCTAATGAATGCAATAGTTCTGGGGTGACTAGAACTGTATGCAATATTCCAGATATGGCCTATCTAGAGTTTTATAAAGCTACAACATAACCTCCTGACTTTTGAACTCAATACCTTGATTAATAAAGGCAATTATGCCATAAATCTCCTTAACCACCCTGTTAACCTGTGTAGCCACTGTGAACTTGAACCCCAAGATGCCTCTGCTCATCACCAGATTAAGGGTCTTGCCATTGTATTGTCTCTTTACATTTGACCTACCAGGGTGCAACATTTCACAGTTGCCCAGGTTAAACTGCATCTGCTATTTCCTCTGCCCGTATCTGCAACTGATCTACATCATGTTGTATTCTTTGTCAACAGTCTTCTACACGGCCCACAACACCAACAATCTTTGTATCATCTGCAAACCTACTAATCTACATTTTTATCTTGGTAATCTATATAGATCACAAACAGTAGAGGTCCCAGCACAGGTCCCTGCAGAAAAACACTAATTACAGACTTCCAGCTAGAAGAAGGACCCTCTGTCTTCTCTGCACAAACCAGTTCTGAGTCCAAAAGGCCGATTCACCATGGATCCAATGCACCTTAATCTTCTGGATGAGCCTCCCATGCAAACACCTTACTAAAATCCATCTAGACCACATCCACTGCCCTAACCTCGTCATCTTGTCAAAAAAACTCAGCCAAATTGGTCATACGCAAAGCTATGCTGACTCTCCCTAATTAGACAATTCCTATCAGCAAGAATTCTCTTCACTAACTTTCTCTACCACTGATGTGAGACTCACTGATCTGTAGATTCCAGGATTATTCCTGGTTCACTTCTTTAACAAAGGAACAACTGTGGCAGCTTGCCAGTCCTCCAGGACCTCGCCTGTGCCAAGGAAGGACACAAAGGCCCCACAATCTCTTCACTTGGTTCTCGCAATACCTGGGGTTTATCTCATCAAGCCTGGGGACTTATCCACCTTAATACTCTTTAAGAGACCCAGCACTACCTCCTCCCTTAGCTTGAAATGCTGTAGCATACAAGGTGTTGTTTCTGGCCTCATCATGGCAGTAGAGGAGGTCATGGACTGATATTCTGGAACGGGGATAGGGATTAAAGTGGATACCTGCCGGGAAATACTGCCCTACATGGTCCTCCCTTCACATTCTGGATTCTGCCCCCTTCCTTTCCAGTTCTGATGGAAGGTCTTGGCCCGAAACACCGACCATTTATTTCCCTCTGTAAATGCTTCCTGTCCTGCTGAGCTCCTTCAGCAATTCTGTATTTGTTGCTTTGGATTTCCAGCACCTGCTGAATCATGGAAGGTCGGAGGCCCACCCCGACCCGACCCGGACAGGCCTGGCTAAGCTTCGGACAACGGCTGGGGGTACTGGGAACGCGACAGAGCTGGGGCTGGGTCACAGAGTCTGGGGAGATGCCATTTATGGCATCTTGTTGCTCTGCTGTGGGGCTGGTGGGGGGGGGGGGGGAAGGGTCTCAGTCCAAGGGCAGCTGGGCGTGCTGGTTATGCACGGAATAAACCTCACCTCCTTCCCGCCAACACAGAGGGGTGGGGGCAATTCAGTGAGGGACAGCTGGCCCACTGTCGCTTCATCAACTCATCTCTGACACCAAGCTGTTTGTTCTGCAGAGAAAAACATGCCCAGAGGATGGTCCTGGTCAAACACGACTTAATCAGGCAAGCACAGATTACACAGAGCGTGAGTGCGCGGTGGCTAATCGAACCCATTAGCCCTGTTTGTCGAGTGATGCAGGAACAACAGTTGTCAATTAAGCTATCTGGCTTGGATATTAGAGACAGAATAATGATAAAAGGCACAGGGAGATTGTGTTGCTGCAAACTGCAGTGGCGTCTCTGAGACTGAAACTCTCCCCCAGTTTGCCCCTCCGACTCCAGCTCTGCACGAGTCAATTTGCACTGCATTTGCTGACCACAGGAGCAGAATGAAGCCATTCAGCCCATCGAGTCTGCCCGGCCATTCCATCACAGCTGATTTATTATCCCTCTCAGCGCCATTTCTTCACTTCTCCCCATAACCTATGACACCCTTACTGATCACAAACTTGTCAACCTCTGTCTTGAATTTACCCAAAGACTTGGCCTCCACAGCTATCTGTGGCAATGAATTCTGCAGATTCACCACCCTCGGGCTAAAGAAATTCCTCCCCATCTGTTATATATTCCACTTCCATTTACCCTGAGGCCTTGCTCTCTGATCTGACACTCCCCCACCGTTGGAAACGTCCTCTGCGCGTCCACTCTACCGAGGCTTTTACGTTTCAGTGAGATCCTCCTCTCATTCCTCGGAGTGCAGGCCCAGAGGCATTAAAAACCCCTCATATTTTAACCCTTTCATTCCTGGGATCATTCTCTTCTGGACCCTTTCCAATTCCAGCACATCCTTTTTTAGATAAGGGGTCCAAAACTGCTCACAATATTTCAGGAGAGGCCTCACCAGTGCCTTATAAAGCCTCAGCATCACATCCTTGCTTTTCTATTCTAGCCCTCTCGAAATGAACGCAAATGAACGTTGCATTTGCCTTCCCCACCACTGATGCAAACTACAAATTAATCTTTAGGGAATCCTGCACCAGGACTCCCAGAGTTAATCATAAAAGACAAAAGTATTCTCTGTGGTGTAAACAGTTTATTTCTGCCTTTCATGCCCAGCTGGGTTAACATGAAGGAACCAGTAACTTAAAAAAAATACACATTTTAAGAAAGAAATCACAGACAAACAGCATGGAACACATGCTCCCATCCCTTTGTCCACTTGGTTTTCCCGATCTGGGATCCCCTGGGATGTTTGAGAGGGCTGTAGGGAGTTGGCGTCGCTTGGGATTCTGGCAAATTCTGTTCCTTCCCTCCGATCCAGCCCCAGCTTCCCATATCCGTGGAATACATCCTCCCGGGTTTTCTAGTCCACAATAGCTTTCTGGAGTAAATCCTCCATTTCCGGGACAATACTCAGGCTTCATATCAGAGGTAGAGGGGCCAAGATTGGAAGGGGGGTAGGAGGTGAAGAGGGGGGTGAGGGTGGGAGAGAAAGGGGAAAGGGAGGGGTAGGGGTAGAGGGGCTAGGGGTAGAGGAGGATAGGGGAGGGGGGAAGTCAGTGGGTTGGAAGCTCTAAGGAGGGAAATAGACAGTTGAGTTTTCCGGCTGATACCCTCTGTCTGGGCTGACCCACAGAACATCATTGTTTGGCTCCAGTTCCCACTTCACTGGACAGGCCCCAAACTCGGCACGTTCCCAGATCACCATTAGGGAAGGCAAGAAGGTGAGAAGGAAGTTGGGTGAGTCTGAAGTTTGTAACCAGCAGGGAGATGGGCAGTGCAAAGTCAAGGGGCCAAGTGGCCGACTTTGGTCTGTATGCAGGCTCCGAACTTTGGAGTGGGGGCAGAGATCCAACCGTGCAGCTCTGAAGGTGCATATTCCGGGAAACCTACGACGCATGTCCTGGAACTAGCACCGTCTCATCCGCTGTCAGGAATCTGATCCGGTTCCCAGTCTGGCAGCAAATTTGCCACAGTTAACGGCCCCCCTCATAAACCCGACAAATTCCCTCGGTGCTCTTACAAAGAACCTGAGCAGAAAGAATTATATTTATTAGCTCTGCTCTGCCTCACCAGCACTCCCACCGTGAAGCCCTCCCATGGCACAGCACCGCGCTCCATTAAGATGGATGATCCTCCAGTGCACAAAATCACTACCAGAGGGGTTACAGAGATAGGGAGGGGTGTAGGGGATGGAGGGGGTTACAGAGACAGGGAGAGGTGTAGGGGATGGAGGGGGTTACAGAGATAGGGAGGGGTGTAGGGGATGGAGGGGGTTACAGAGATAGGGAGGGGTGTAGGGGATGGAGGGGGTTACAGAGACAGGGAGAGGTGTAGGGGATGGAGGGGGTTACAGAGACAGGGAGGGGTGTAGGGGATGGAGGGGGTTACAGAGACAGGGAGAGGTGTAGGGGATGGAGGGGGTTACAGAGACAGGGAGAGGTGTAGGGGATGGAGAGGGTTACAGAGACAGGGAGGGGTGTAGGGGATGGAGGGGGTTACAGAGACAGGGAGGGGTGTAGGGGATGGAGGGGGTTACAGAGACAGGGAGAGGTGTAGGGGATGGAGGGGGTTACAGAGACAGGGAGGGGTGTAGGGGATGGAGGGGGTTACAGAGACAGGGAGAGGTGTAGGGGATGGAGGGGGTTACAGAGACAGGGAGGGGTGTAGGGGATGGAGGGGGTTACAGAGACAGGGAGGGGTGTAGGGGATGGAGGGGGTTACAGAGACAGGGAGGGGTGTAGGGGATGGAGTGGGTGACAGAGACAGGGAGGGGTGTAGGGGATGGAGGGGGTTACAGAGACAGGGAGAGGTGTAGGGGATGGAGGGGGTTACAGAGACAGGGAGAGGTGTAGGGGATTGAGGGGGTTACAGAGACAGGGAGGGGTGTAGGGGATGGAGGGGGTTACAGAGATAGGGAGGGGTGTAGGGGATGGAGGAGGTTACAGAGATAGGGAGAGGTGTAGGGGATGGAGGCGGTTACAGAGACAGGGAGGGGTGTAGGGGATGGAGGGGGTTACAGAGACAGGGAGGGGTGTAGGGGATGGAGGGGGTTACAGAGATAGGGAGGGGTGTAGGGGATGGAGGGGGTTACAGAGACAGGGAGGGGTGTAGGGGATGGAGGGGGTTACAGAGATAGGGAGGGGTGTAGGGGATGGAGGGGGTTACAGAGATAGGGAGGGGTGTAGGGGATGGAGGGGGTTACAGAGACAGGGAGAGGTGTAGGGGATTGAGGGGGTTACAGAGACAGGGAGGGGTGTAGGGGGTGGAGGGGGTTACAGAGACGGAGAGGTGTAGGGGATGGAGGGGGTTACAGAGACAGGGAGGGGTGTAGGGGATGGAGGGGGTTACAGAGACAGGGAGAGGTGTAGGGGATGGAGGGGGTTACAGAGACAGGGATGGGTGTAGGGGATGGAGGGGTTTACAGAGACAGGGAGGGGTGTAGGGGCCGGAGGGGGTTACAGAGACAGGGAGGGATGTAGGGGATTGAGGGGGTTACAGAGACAGGGAGGGGTGTAGTGGATGGAGGGGGTTACAGAGACAGGGAGGGGTGTAGGGGATGGAGGGGGTTACAGAGACAGGGAGGGGTGTAGGGGATGGAGGGGGTTACAGAGACAGGGAGAGGTGTAGGGGATGGAGGGGGTTACAGAGACAGGGAGAGGTGTAGGGGGTGGAGGGGGTTACAGAGACAGGGAGAGGTGTAGGGGATGGAGGGGGTTACAGAGACAGGGAGAGGTGTAGGGGATGGAGGGGGTTACAGAGACAGGGAGGGGTGTAGGGGATGGAGGGGGTTACAGAGACAGGGAGAGGTGTAGGGGATGGAGGGGGTTACAGAGACAGGGAGGGGTGTAGGGGATGGAGGGGGTTACAGAGACAGGGAGAGGTGTAGGGGATGGAGGGGGTTACAGAGACAGGGAGGGGTGTAGGGGATGGAGGGGGTTACAGAGACAGGGAGAGGTGTAGGGGGTGGAGGGGGTTACAGAGACAGGGAGAGGTGTAGGGGATGGAGGGGGTTACAGAGACAGGGAGGGGTGTAGGGGATGGAGGGGGTTACAGAGACAGGGAGAGGTGTAGGGGATGGAGGGGGTTACAGAGACAGGGAGGGGTGTAGGGGATGGAGGGGGTTACAGAGACAGGGAGAGGTGTAGGGGATGGAGGGGGTTACAGAGACAGGGAGGGGTGTAGGGGATGGAGGGGGTTACAGAGACAGGGAGAGGTGTAGGGGGTGGAGGGGGTTACAGAGACAGGGAGGGGTGTAGGGGATGGAGGGGGTTACAGAGACAGGGAGGGGTGTAGGGGATGGAGGGGGTTACAGAGACAGGGAGGGGTGTAGGGGATGGAGGGGGTTACAGAGACAGGGAGAGGTGTAGGGGATGGAGGGGGTTACAGAGACAGGGAGGGGTGTAGGGGATGGAGGGGGTTACAGAGAGGGGGGGTGTAGGGGGTGGAGGGGGTTACAGAGACAGGGAGAGGTGTAGGGGATGGAGGGGGTTACAGAGACAGGGAGGGGTGTAGGGGATGGAGGGGGTTACAGAGACAGGGAGAGGTGTAGGGGGTGGAGGGGGTTACAGAGACAGGGAGGGGTGTAGGGGATGGAGGGGGTGACAGAGACAGGGAGGAGTGTACTGGATGGAGAGGGTTACAGAGACAGGGAGGGGTGTAGGGGATGGAGGGGTTTACAGAGACAGGGAGGGGTGTAGGGGATGGAGGGGGTTACAGAGACAGGGAGAGGTGTAGGGGATGGAGGGGGTTACAGAGACAGGGAGGGGTGTAGGGGATGGAGGGGGTTACAGAGACAGGGAGAGGTGTAGGGGGTGGAGGGGGTTACAGAGACAGGGTGTAGTGGATGGAGGGGGTTACAGAGACAGGGAGGGGTATAGGGGATGGAGGAGGTTACAGAGACAGGGAGGGGTGTAGGGGATGGAGGGGGTTACAGAGACAGGGAGGGGTGTAGGGGATGGAGGGGGTTACAGAGACAGGGAGAGGTGTAGGGGATGGAGGGGGTTACAAAGACAGGGAGAGGAGTAGGGGCCGGAGGGGGTTACAGAGACAGGGAGGGGTGTAGGGGATGGAGGAGGTTACAGAGACAGGGAGGGGTGTAGGGGATGGAGTGGGTTACAGAGACAGGGAGGGGTGTAGGGGATTGAGGGGGTTACAGAGACAGGGAGGGGTGTAGGGGATGGAGGGGGTTACAGAGACAGGGATGGGTGTAGGGGATGGAGGGGTTTACAGAGACAGGGAGGGGTGTAGGGGCCGGAGGGGGTTACAGAGACAGGGAGGGATGTAGGGGATTGAGGGGGTTACAGAGACAGGGAGGGGTGTAGTGGATGGAGGGGGTTACAGAGACAGGGAGGGGTGTAGGGGATGGATGGGGTTACAGAGACAAGGAGGGGTGTAGGGGATGGAGGGGGTTACAGAGACAGGGAGAGGTGTAGGGGATGGAGGGGGTTACAAAGACAGGGAGAGGAGTAGGGGCTGGAGGGGGTTACAGAGACAGGGAGGGGTGTAGGGGATGGAGGGGGTTACAGAGACAGGGATGGGTGTAGGGGATGGAGGGGTTTACAGAGACAGGGAGGGGTGTAGGGGATGGATGGGGTTACAGAGACAAGGAGGGGTGTAGGGGATTGAGGGGGTTACAGAGATAGGGAGAGGTGTAGGGGATGGAGGGGGTTACAGAGACAGGGAGGGGTGTAGGGGATGGAGGGGGTTACAGAGACAGGGAGGGGTGTAGGGGATAGAGGGGGTTACAGAGACAGGGAGAGGTGTAGGGGGTGGAGGGGGTTACAGAGACGGAGAAGTGTAGGGGATGGAGGGGGTTACAGAGACAGGGAGGGGAGTAGGGGATGGAGGGGGTTACAGAGACAGGGAGAGGTGTAGGGGATGGAGGGGGTTACAGAGACAGGGAGGGGTGTAGGGGATGGAGGGGGTTACAGAGACAGGGAGAGGTGTAGGGGATGGAGGGGGTTACAAAGACAGGGAGAGGAGTAGGGGCCGGAGGGGGTTACAGAGACAGGGAGGGGTGTAGGGGATGGAGGAGGTTACAGAGACAGGGAGGGGTGTAGGGGATGGAGTGGGTTACAGAGACAGGGAGGGGTGTAGGGGATTGAGGGGGTTACAGAGACAGGGAGGGGTGTAGGGGATGGAGGGGGTTACAGAGACAGGGATGGGTGTAGGGGATGGAGGGGTTTACAGAGACAGGGAGGGGTGTAGGGGCCGGAGGGGGTTACAGAGACAGGGAGGGATGTAGGGGATTGAGGGGGTTACAGAGACAGGGAGGGGTGTAGTGGATGGAGGGGGTTACAGAGACAGGGAGGGGTGTAGTGGATGGAGGGGGTTACAGAGACAGGGAGGGGTGTAGGGGATGGATGGGGTTACAGAGACAAGGAGGGGTGTAGGGGATGGAGGGGGTTACAGAGACAGGGAGAGGTGTAGGGGATGGAGGGGGTTACAAAGACAGGGAGAGGAGTAGGGGCTGGAGGGGGTTACAGAGACAGGGAGGGGTGTAGGGGATGGAGGGGGTTACAGAGACAGGGATGGGTGTAGGGGATGGAGGGGTTTACAGAGACAGGGAGGGGTGTAGGGGATGGATGGGGTTACAGAGACAAGGAGGGGTGTAGGGGATTGAGGGGGTTACAGAGATAGGGAGAGGTGTAGGGGATGGAGGGGGTTACAGAGACAGGGAGGGGTGTAGGGGATGGAGGGGGTTACAGAGACAGGGAGGGGTGTAGGGGATAGAGGGGGTTACAGAGACAGGGAGAGGTGTAGGGGGTGGAGGGGGTTACAGAGACGGAGAAGTGTAGGGGATGGAGGGGGTTACAGAGACAGGGAGGGGAGTAGGGGATGGAGGGGGTTACAGAGACAGGGAGAGGTGTAGGGGATGGAGGGGGTTACAAAGACAGGGAGAGGAGTAGGGGCTGGAGGGGGTTACAGAGACAGGGAGGGGTGTAGGGGATGGAGGGGGTTACAGAGGCAGGGAAGGGTGTAGGGGATTGAGGGGGTTACAGAGACATGGAGGGGTGTAGGGGCCGGAGGGGGTTACAGAGACAGGGAGGGGTGTAGGGGCCGGAGGGGGATACGGAGACAGGTAGGGGATAGGGAACAGAAGGGGTTATAAAGACAGGGAGCGATTATGGGCCAGAGGGGGTCATGGGGACTGGGAAGGCTATATGAACCAGAAGAGATTAAGAAGACATGGAAGTGTGTAGAGGGGTTGAAATATGAATGTATAGAGTTATGGTGTGACCTGTATCCATTTTAAGGTGAGACTGCTAGTGTCTGACTCCTTTCAGAGATCTGTTCACTCACCCAGAGTTGAACTCAATGCGTTAAGTCCCCAATTTCCACCAGCATGGCATCCTGCTCTGTCTTCAGGTCATCACGCACCTCCAACAGTTCCATCAGCTGGGTGTTCAGGCCTAGGGGTTGGAGCCAGACCGGGTCAAAGGTCAGTGCTGACCACCCACTACGAGACCCCAGCACCACAGATCGACTTCTGTCAGAAGAGCAACCCCTGCCCCCCCCCCCCCCATGAAAGGCATCTTTCAAGTTATATGTTCATGATCTGGACGACGGACGGAAGTGATGGCATTGTGGCCAAGTTTGTGGATGATACGAAGATAGGTGGAGGGGCAGGTAGTGTTGAGAAAGCAGGGAGCCTGCAGAAGGGCATGGACAGATTTGGAGAATGGGCAAAGAAATGGCAGATGGAATAAAGTGTTGGGAAGTGTATGGACATGCACTTTCGTAGGAGAAATAAAAGTGCGGAATATTTTCCAAGTGGAGAGAAAATTCAAAAATGTGAAGTGCAATGGGGACTTGGGCGACCTTGTGCAAGATTAATTTGCAGGTTGAGTCTGTGGAGAGGAAGGCAAAAGCAACATTAGCATTTATTTTGCGAAGACTAGAATACAAAATCAAAGCTGTAACACTGATGCTTTAAAAGGCATTGGTCAGACCACACCTGGGAGTATTGCGAACGGCTTTGGGCCCCGTATCTAAGAAGAGAAGTGCTGACATTGGAGAGTCCAGAGAGAATGAAAGGGTTAATGTATGGAAAGTGTTTGATGGCCTGTACTCCCTGGAGTCTGGAAGAACAAGGGAGGACCAACCGAAACCTGTCGAATATCGAAGGCCAAGATAGAGTGGACATGGAGAGAATGTTTCTATGGTAGGAGAATATAGGACCAGATAACTAAACCTCCTATAGAATTTACAGAGTATTTTTAGAACAGAGATGATTAAATTACAGTTTCAGAGGAGGCTTATGAGAATAAAAGTGTTAATATATGAAGAATATTTAATGGCCTGTTCTTACTAGAGTTTAGAAGACCTACTGAAACTCATGGAATATGGAGAGGTCTAGATAGAGTGGACGTGGAGAGGAAGTTTCCCATATTGGGACGGTGATGTCCATCATCAGACACCCGACCATCTGGGCTGTGCCCACTTCTCGATGCAGGAGGGCCAGCAGCCTGTAGACCCACACCTCAAAGTTCAACAACAGCTTCTTCCTGTTGCCATCAGATTTCTGAATGGTCCATGAACCCTTGACCCTCACCTGATTATTCCTTTGTGTTTCCACTCTTTATCTATTTTGTAATTTATAGTAATTTTCCATCTTTGCACTATGCTGCTGACACAAAACAGTAATTTTCACATCTGATTCTAATTTACTGCAGCTCTATGTCTGAACAGTCCCAGGGCTCCTCTTTCCGTGGCCGGGTCTGGACGTTGACCAAGGCAAGACTCCATCAGGGCAGCACTCCCTCAGTCCTTTCCCCTGGGCAGGGCTTCCATATCACAGCAAGAGACTGGGAGACGCCAGCAATGCCAGAACCACTCAGTTTTAGACTCCTCCCCTCAATCTGTAAACCCACCCTGACATAGAACATCCCAAAAATACCTGGAGCAGAGGGGCCCCACAGAGATCCCAAACCATAGAGTGCAGGCACGAAGTGTGACTGCCCTCTAGTGGTCAACCCATCAGCAGCTGCACACTCCCCAAACGGAGTCACCCCGGCTCCCGTTCTCATCCCATCCTGACTCCCTCCAACGTTCCCGTAATCATTCATCCTAACTTTTCTATATTCTACCCACTCCTCATCCACATCAATAAATTCTCACATCAGACAAATATATTCTCACACATCAATAAATTCTCACATTGAACAAATACATTCTCACAAGCAGCGACTGTCCCATCACACACTCCCGGGGTCAGACACAGAGTGAAACTCCCTCCACACCGTCCCATCACACACTCCTGGGGTCAGCCACAGAGTGAAACTCCCTCTACACCGTCCCATCACACACTCCCGGGGTCAGACACAGAGTGAAACTCCCTCTACACTGTCCCATCACACACTCCCGGGGTCGGACACAGAGTGAAACTCCCTCTACACCGTCCCATCACACACTCCCGGGATCAGACACAGAGTGAAACTCCCTCTACACCGTCCCATCACACACTCCCGGGGTCAGACACAGAGTGAATCTCCCTCCACACCGTCCCATCACATACTCCCAGGGTCAGACACGGGGTGAATCTCCCTCCACATGGTCCCATCACACACTCCCGGGGTCAGACAGAGTGAAACTCCCTCCACACCGTCCCATCACACACTCCCGGGGTCAGACACAGAGTGAAGCTCCCTCCACACCGTCCCATCACACACTCCGGGGGTCAGACACAGAATGAAGCTCCCTCCACACACTCCCAGAGATAGGCAGAGAGTAAAGCTCACTCCACATTTTCTCAAAGTTGCCCTGTGGAACCCAAAATTGAAAAACTGACATAAGTCCACTCTGATACATTAGGAACCTATCACACTGTCACTCCCCCTCCTCAGCCCCTCACACCGTCACCCTCCCCTCCTTGGCCCCTCACACTGTCACTCCCCCTCCTTGGCCCCTCACATTGTCACTCCCCCTCCTCAGCCCTTCGCACCATCACTCTCCCCTCCTCAGCCCCTCGCACTGTCACTTTCCTCTCTTTGTCCCCTGTCCCCACTCCCACCGCCGTACGCTGTCAGCCCTCCTGCCCCCCCACAGCCCTGGACTTACAGTGAATCTTAGTGAAGACACTGGCCCGTAGATCCTGAAGCTGGAGCAGAGACATCTCCCACAGGTCGCTGGGAGTCAGGGGCCCTCTCCCCAGGGACTGAGGACACAGAAGCGGAACAACGTCGGTGAAGGGAAAGGGCAACCTTCGCTCGCAAAGCAGCTCGCTTGCTAAGATTTTTAAAAATTAGCTTTGCTTGGCACATTTACATCCCAACGTCAGCGAAATGTGATGTTTGTGGTGTGCTACGGGCAGCCTGCAAGGGTTGCCACACTTCCACAGCGCGGCCACAATTTACTAACCCTGGTCTGTATGTCGTTCTGGGGTGCGGGAGGAAACCTACATTCAAACTCCTCACAGGCTGCAGTGGGAATGGGCCCCTGATCAGTGAGCGCTCACACGGGAAAGAAATCGCACTAACTGTGAAATCAACACACGCACAAAATGCTGGAGGAACTCAGCAGGCCAGGCAGCACCTACAGAAATGAATAAACAGTCGTCATTTCAGGCCGAGACCCTCCATCGGGACTGGTAAGGAAGGGGGAGACTCCAGAATCAAAAGCTGGGGGGCAGTGGAGGGAGGAGGATAGCTGGAAGGTGATCGGTGAAGCCAGGTAAGTTCGAAGGATAATGGGCTGGAGATGAAGGATTCTGACAGGAGAGGGGAGTGGACCAGAGGAGAAAAGGAAGGAGGTGGGAACCCAGGGGGAGGTGATAGGCAGTTGAGAAGAGGTAAGAGTGGAGTGGCTAGGGAATAGAAGAAGAGCGGAGGGGTTGGGTAGTTTTTGTTTACCGGAAGTTGAAATCGATGTTCATGCCATCAGGTTGGAGGCCTCCCAGATGGACTAGAAGTCGTTGTTCCTCCACCATAAGGGTGGCCTCATTGTGGCACAAGAGGAGACCATGTCGGGACAGGAATGGGAATTAAAATATTTGGCCACTAGGAAATTCTGCTTTTGGCAGATGGATTGGAGGTCCCCCAGCTTGCTACGGGTGTCGCCGATGTAGAGGAGGCTGCTTCAGGAGCACCAGACACAATAGAGGACCCCGGCAGATTTGCAGGTGAAGTGTTGCTTCACCTGGAAGGACTGTTTGGGGCCATTATGCCACTGTACCACCAGAGGGCCAGTTCAAGTCCCAGACTTTTCCTCTGGGAAAAGTAGGTAGAAAGTTACCAACTCACAGATTCGGAGAGTGACCTGATGACGTTTGGTACAAAGGATACGTACTGAGCTCAGGCTGTTGGGGAGAATTTCCCTTCTCTTCAATATGCCAGCGCCTTTACTTCCCCAGGAGGCTAAAGACACTGGGCACATCCCCATCGACTCTCACCAATTCTCATCGATGCACCACAGAAAGTGCCCTCTCCAGGTGCATCACAGCTGAGGTGGTAGCTCCTCTGCTCGTGACTGCCGAAAACTGCCCAGAGGTGTGGACACAGCTCAGAGAAACCAGCCCCCCCTCCACTGTCTCGCTGCCCCAGAGAAGCAGCCAGCACAACCAAAGACCCGCACTCCCCAGACTCTCCCCCCTCCCATCGGGGAGAAGTACAAAAGCCTGAAGGCACAGACTACCAGGCTCAGAGACAGCTTCTACGCTGCTGGTATCGGTTACTGAATGGTTTCCTCGTGTGAAAAGTTGACTCTTCACCTCGCAGTCTACCTCATTATGATCTTCATCGCTGACCTGCACTGCACTTTCTCTGGAGTTGTTACACTTTATTCTGCATTCTGTTATTGTTCTACCTCGATGCACCGTGTAATGATCTGATCTGTACGAACTGTGTGCAAGACGAGCTGTTCACTGTACACATAAAAACAGTGACGTTCGGCTCTTAGGGACTTGCCTTAGGGAGCACAAATTTCTGTCTAAAACCATACACACCCTCTGCAGCACAGAACTCCCCCTCACCGCCCCTCCTCAGCACAGACCTCCCCCTCGCCACCCCTCCGCAGCACAGACCTCCCCTTTGCCGCCCCTCCGCAGCACAGAACTCCCCCCTCGCCGCCCCTCCGCAGCACAGAACTCCCCCCTCGCTGCCCCTCCGCAGCACAGACATCCCCCTCGCCGCCCCTCCGCAGCACAGACCTCCCCCCTCGTTGCCCCTCCGCAGCACAGACATCCCCCTCGCCGCCCCTCCGCAGCACAGACCTCCCCCCTCGTCGCCCCTCCGCAGCACAGACCTCCCCCCTCGCCGCCCCTCCGCAGCACAGACCTCCCCCCCTCACCGCCCCTCCGCAGCACAGACATCCCCCTCACCGCCCCTCTGCAGCACAGACCTCCCCCCTCACCGCCCCTCCACAGCACAGACCTCCCCCCTCACCGCCCCTCCGCAGCACAGACCTCCCCCCTCACCGCCCCTCCGCAGCACAGACCTCCCTCACCCTCGAGGACTGGCTTGAGTCTCCAAGTTGTGATTTGAACTCATAAGCTCCTGGCTGGGAGCAGAAATTGGAAATGGAATTGTTTTATTATTCTCACATATACCGAGATACAGTGACAATCTTGTCTTGAGTACTGTTCATACAGATCAGATCATTACACGGTGCATTGAGGTAAAACAATAACAGAATGCAGAATAGAGTGTAACAGCTACAGAGAGAGTGCAGTGCATACAGATAATAAGGTGCAAGATCACAACGGGGTGATTGGGAGGCCAAGAGTGCATCGTATTGTACTGGGGAACCGTTCAATAGACTTGTAACAGTGGGATAGACGCTGTCCTTGAGCCTGGTGGTATATACAGTTGGCCCTCTTTATCTGTGGGGGATTGGTTCCAGGACCCCCTGCGGCTACCAAAATTCGCAGATGTTCAAGTCCCTTATTTAACATGTATCAGTGCAGTGGTCTTTAGGACCCAGCGGAACCCCGGACTTTATTTAACGTGTCTCTGTGTGGTGGACATTAGGACCTGGCGGCGTAGCTCTGAATCCGCAGTGTTTCCGTTCACAAAAATAATCACGATCGCAATTGAAAATAAGGTGGAAGTAATAAAGCGATCGGAAAGAGGTGAGACGTCGTTGGACATTGGAAAAGCGTCAACAATCGGAACAATTTTAGTGGAGAATGTGAAAAGCCCTGCCCTGATGAAAGCTACGATTATTACTAAGCAACACAGTGGATTAATTATTGAAATATGTATGTTTCTTAAGTGTTTTATATGCATAGAAAGGTAAAATATGTACTATATACTAAGAAAAACATCTGACTAACTGACGCTAAATAATACCGGATGTACCTGTTCCGGCTTCAAATCTGACTTAAAGATGGAATGGAACTCATTCATAACCCGGGGACTGCCTGTACCTTTAAGTCATTTCTAGATTTCTTATAATACCTAATACAATGTAAATGCTATGTGAATAGTTGTTATACTGTATTGTTTAGGGGAAAAATGACAAGAAAAAATAGTCTGTACATGCTCAAGCAACGAGTGCTGGAGAGAGAGAACTTCTGGGTTTTCCCGATCCGCGGTTGGTTGAGTCCGCACACACGGAATCCGCGGATAAGGAGGGCCGACTACTTTCGGGCTTTTGTATCTTCTGCCCGACTGGAGAGGGAGAAGAGAGAATGTCTGGGGTGGGTGAGTGTCTTTGATTCTGCAGGCAGCGTGCAGTGTGGACAGAGTCCCTGGAGGGGAGGATGGTTCCTGTGGCGTGCTGCACTGTGACCACAACTCTCTATAGAGGTTGCCGGACTGGGTGGGGCATCGGGGAGCGGAGTGCCCTGGGGGTTGCCTGCAGCTGCCACTCACCGCGTGCTCTTGTTGCCGCTGCCTCTCCAGGTCGAGCTGCCTCTTGACCAGGGCAAGGCTCCGCTTGGCCTCCCGTTCCAGCTCCCTCTTGTGGGCGAGCAGAGCTCTCTCAGCCTCCGAGGTTTCTCCAGCCGCCAGCTGCAAAGGAGACAAACCAGGCACACCCGGTCAGCAAGGCTGCACAGCCCAACGCCTCCGAGATATCATCATCCACCCGCGACCCCAACCTTCCCTCATCCGGAGTATCCCATCCAGGCGCATCGTGGCTGGGGGCGGGAACCGCTCTGTCCGTGACAGCAAAGCACTGAACGGAGTTACAGCACATTACGGAAGCCAGCTTCCCCTCCATGGACAACTGCCTACATTTCTCACCGCCCCGGTGAAGCAGCCAGCGGAATCAAAGGCATTATCATCCCCAGTCGTCCTCTCTTCTCCCCTCACCCATCGGGCAGGAGATACTTCAGTCTGAAAGCACCAACCACAAGGCTGAGGGACATCTTCTATCCCGCTGTCATAAGATTCTTGAACAGTCCACTAGTACGATAAAATGGACTTGATCTGACAATCTACCTTGTCGTGGCCCTCACACCTTACTATCAATATGCACCTCACCTTCTCTGTGACTTAAATACTACATTATGTTATTGCTTTTCACTCCGCACCGTCTCAGTGTTCTGGTAATCCGAATGGGTAACATTTCTCACCGTATTAGACCGTCAGACACAGGAGCAGAATTAGGCCACTCAACCCATCGAGTCTGTTCTGCCATTCCATCATGGCTGATCTATTATCCCTCTCAGCCCCACTCCCCGGCCTTCTCCCTGTAGCCTCTAATGCCGTGTCCAATCAAGAACATATCAGCTTGCTCTGCCTTAAATACACCCAAAGACCTGGCTTCCACAGCTGCCTGTGGTAACAAATTCACCACCCTCTGGCTAAAGACATTTCTCTGTGTCTCTGTTCTAAATGGATGCCCCTCTATCCTGAAGTTGCCCCTCTTGTCCTAGACTCCCGTGCCATGGAAAATATCCCATCCACATCTACTCTGTCTACGCCTTTTAACATTCAAAAGATTTCAATGAGGTTCCCCCTCATCCTTCTAAGTTCCAGCGAGTACAGACCTAGAGCCTTCAAATGTTCCTCATATCATAACCCTTTCATTCCCAGAATCATGCTCGTGAACCTCCTCTGAACCCTCTCCAATGCCAGCACATCTTTTCTTAGTTGAGGAGCACAAAACTGTTCACAATACTCAAGGTGAGGCCTCACCAGTGCCTTATAAAGCCTCAGCATCACATCCCTGCTCTTGTATTCTAGATCTCTCGAAATGAATGCTAACACTGCATTTGCCTTCCTCACTACCGACTCTATCTGCAAGTTAACCTTTAAGGTGTTCTGCACAAAGACTCCCCAATTCCCTTTGCATCTCAGAGTTTTGGATTTTCTCCCCATTTAGAAAATAGTCTACATATTTATTTCTTCTACCATGACCATGCATTTTCCAACATTGTATTTCATTTGCCACTTTCTTGCCCATACTCCTAATTTGCCTAAGTCCTTTTGCAGCCTTCCTGTTTCCTCAACGCTACCTGCCCCTCAACCAATCTACGTATCATCTGCAAACTTGGCAACAGCATAAAAATAACCGCAGAATACCACTGGCAGCCAACCAGAAAAGGATCATTTCATTCCTGCTCACTGCCCCCTACCAATCAGCTGATGCTCTAACCGTGTCAGGAATTTTCCTGTAATACCACGGGCTCTTAACTTGGCAAGCAGCCTCATGTGTGGCACCTTATCAAAGGCATTTAGAAGTCCAAAAATATATCATCCATTGCATCCCCTTCATCTATCCTAATATAATCTCCCCAAGGAATTCCAACAGGTTCGTCAGGCAGGATTTTCCTTGAAGGAAACCATGCTTCGGCATTTTCTTCGGCAGTTTAACGGGGGCATGGCTGCACAAGTGCGTGTAAGTCGGACCGTGAGGCAGTGGGAGTATTTAAAGAGAACAGTTAGACGGAGCGGGTAACATTGTAGCGGGCGACGGAGTAGAGGGAGACAGAGTAGGAAGGCTTTGTCTCCAGAGGCTTCGGCGAGCAGAGGCTGAGGACGAGCTTCACTCCAAGTGAGGTAAGGCCGGGTAAGTTCCTTTCAAAGGAGAAAGTTTCAAAAGTTGAGGCAAGTATGGGGTAGGTCATGGCAGCTGAGATCGTGGTTTGTTTATCCTGCAGCATGTGGGAAATCAGGGATACTTCCAGTGTCCCTGA
The DNA here is from genome assembly GCF_030144855.1 of Hypanus sabinus. Lineage (NCBI taxonomy): Eukaryota > Metazoa > Chordata > Chondrichthyes > Myliobatiformes > Dasyatidae > Hypanus > Hypanus sabinus. Next base: position 165,828 of record NW_026781403.1, read on the forward strand.
CGACTATGTGTGCAGAAAGTGTGTCCAGCTGCAGCTTCTGGCAGACCGCATTGAGCGTCTGGAGCTGCAATTGGATTCATACTGGAGCATCCACGATGCTGAGAAAGTCGTGAATAGCACGTTCAGTGAGTTGGCCACACCACAGGTAAAGGCTACACAGGCAGAAAGGGAAGGGGTGGCCACTAGACAGTGTAGCAGTAGGCAGGTAGTGCAGGAGACCCCTGGGGTCATTTCCCTCCTAAACAGATATACTGTTTTGGATACTGTTGGGGGAGATGTCTCATCAGGGGAAGGCAGCAGCAGCCGAGTTCATTGCACCATGGGTGGCTCTGCGGCACAGGAGGGAAGGAAAAGGAGTGGGAGAGCTATAGTGATAGGGGATTCGATTGTAAGGGGAATAGATAGGCATTTCTGCGGCCGCAAACGAGACTCCAGGATGGTATGTTGCCTCCCTGGTGCAAGGGTCAAGGATGTCTCTGAGTGGCTGCAGGACATTCTGGAGTGGGAGGGTGAACAGCCAGTGGTCGTGGTGCACGTAGGTACCAACGATATAGGCAAAAAAATGGGATGATGCCCTAGAAGGTGAATTTAGGAGTTAGGAGATAAACCAATAAGTAAGACCACAAAGGTAATAATCTCTGGATTACTACCAGTGCCACGTGCTAGTCAGAGTAGAAATAGGAGAATATTTCAGTTGAATACGTGGCTTGAAAAATGGTACAAGGGGGAGGGATTCAAATTTCTGGGGCATTGGAACCAGTTCTGGGGGAGGTGGGACTGGTATAAACAGGTCGGTCTGCACCTGGGCTGGACTGGAACCAATGTCCTAGGGGGAGCATTTGCTACCGCTGTTCAGGATGATTTAAACTAATGTGGCGGGGGATGGGAACAAGTACAGAGAGACAGAGGGGTGTAAAATGAGTGTAGAAGCAAAAAGTAGTAAGGTGAAAAGTAAAAGTGGCAGGCAGGCAAATCCAGGGCAAAAAGCAAAAAGGGCCACTTTTCAACATAATTGTATAAGGGCTAAGAGTGTTGTAAAAACAAGCCTGAAGGCTTTGTGTGTCAATGCGAGGAGCATTTGTAACAAGGTGGATGAATTGAATGTGCAGACAGTTATGAATGAATATGATATAGTTGGGATAATAGACAATAGACAATAGGTGCAGGAGTAGGCCATTCGGCCCTTCTAGCCAGCACCGCCATTCACTGTGATTGTGACTGATCATACACAATCAGTACCCTGTTCCTGCCCTCTCCCCATATCCCTTGACCCCGCTATCTATAAGAGCTCTATCTAACTCTCTCTTGAATGCATCCAGAGACTTGGCCTCCACTGCCTTCTGGGGCAGAACATTCCACATATCCACCATTCTCTGGATGAAAAAGTTTTTCTGCATCTCTGTTCTAAATGGCCTACCCCTTATTCTTAAACTGTGGCCTCTGGTTCTGGACTCACCCATCAGCGGGAACGTACTTCCTGCCTCCAGTGTGTCCAATCCCTTAACAATCTTATATATTTCAATCAGATCCCCTCTCATCCTTCTAAATTCCAGTGTCTACAAGCCCAGTCGCTCCAATCTTTCAACATATGACAGTCCCGCCATTCTGGGAATTAACCTTGTGAACCTACGCTGCACTCCCTCAATAGCAAGAATGTCCTTCCTCAAATTTGGAGACCAAAACTGCACACAATACTCCAGGTGGGGTCTCACCAGGGCCCTGTACAGCTGCAGAAGGACCTCTTTACTCCTATACTCAATTCCTCTTGTTATAAAAGCCAGCATGCCATTAGCTTTCTTCACTGCCTGCTGTACCTGCATGCTTGCTTTCATTGACTGATGTACAAGAACACCTAGTTCTCGTTGAACTTCCCCTTTTCCTAACTTGACTCCATTTAGATAGTAATCTGTCTTCCTGTTCTTGCCACCAAAGTGGATAACCTCACATTTATCCACATTAAACTGCATCTGCCATACATTTGCCCACTCACCCAACCTGTCCAAGTCACCCTGCATTCTTATAACATCCTCCTGACATTTCACACTGCCACCCAGCTTTGCGTAATCAGCAAATTTGCTAATATTACTTTTAATCCCTTCATCTAAATCATTCATGTATATTGTAAACAGCTGTGGTCTCAGCACCGAACCTTGCGGTACCCCACTGGTCACAGACTGCCATTCCGAAAGGGACCCGTTAATCACTACTCTTTGTTTCCTGTCAGACAGCCAATTTTCAATCCATGTCAGTCCCCAATACCATGTGCCCTAATTTTGCCCACTAATCTCCTATGTGGGACTTTATCAAAAGCTTTCTGGAAGTCCAGGTACACTACATCCACTGGCTCTCCCTTGTCCATTTTCGTAGTTACATCCTCAAAAAACCAGAAGATTAGTCAAGCATTATTTTCCCTTCATAAATCCATGCTGACTTGGACTGATCCTTCTACTGCTATCCAAATGTGTTGTAATTTCCTCTTTTATCACAGAGATCGCAGAGACATGGCTCCAGGGTGACCAAGGATTCAGGGATATTCAATATTCAGGAGGGATAGACAGGAAAGAAAAGGAGGTGGCGTAGCATTGTTGGTTAGAGAGGAGATTAACACAATAGAAAGGAAGGACATTAGCCTGGAGGATGTGGAATTGATATGGGTAGAGCTGCATAACACTAAGGGGCAGAAACTGCTGGTGGGAGTTGTGTACAGGCCACCTAACAGTAGTAGTGAGGTTAGGGATTGCATTAAACAGGAAATTAGAAATGTGTGCAATAAAGGAACAGTAGCTACAATGGGTGACTTCAATCTACATATAGATTGGGTGAACCAAATTGGTTAGGGTGCTGAGGAAGAGGATTTCTTGGAATGTATGCGGGATGGTTTTCTGAACCAACATGTCGAGGAACCAACGAGAGAGCAGGCCGTTCTAGATTGGGTATTGAGCAATGAGGAAGGGTTAGTTAGCAATCTTGTTGTGCAAGGCCCCTTGGGTAAGAGTGACCATAATATGGTGGAATTCTTCATTAAGATTGAGAGTGACATAGTTAATTCAGAAACAAAGGTTCTGAACTTAAAGAAGGGTAACTTTGAAGGTATGAGATGTGAATTAGCTAAGATAGACTGGCAAATGATACTTCAAGGGTTGACGGTGGATATGCAATGGCAAGCATTTAAAGATCGCATGGATGAACTACAACAATTGTTCATCCCAGTTTGACAAAAGAATAAACCAGGGAAGGTAGTGCACCCGTGGCTGACAAGGGAAATTAGTATCAAGTCCAAAGAAGAAACATATGAGTTAGCCAGAAAAAGCGGCACACCTGAGGACTGGGAGGAATTCAGAGACCAGCAGAGGAGGACAAAGGGGTTAGTTAGGGAAGGGAAAAAAGATTATGAGAGAAAGCTGGCAGGGAACATAAAAACTGACTGTAAAAGCTTTTATAGATACGTGAAAAGAAAAAGATTTATAGATATGTGAAAAGAAAAAGAAAAAGACAAATGTCGGTCCCTTACAGTCAGAAACAGGAGAATTGATCATAGGGAACAAAGACATGGCAGACCAATTGAATAACTACTTTGGTTCTGTCTTCACTAAGGAGGACATAAATAATCTTCCGGGAATAGTAAGGGACCGAGGGTCTAGTGAGATGGAGGAACAGAAGGAAATACATGTTAGTAGGGAAGTGGTGTTAGGTAAATTGAAGGGATTAAAGGCAGATAAATCCCCAGGGACAGATAGTCTGCATCCTAGAGTGCTTAAGGAAGTAGCCCAAAAAATAGTGGATGGATTAGTGATAATTTTTCAAAACTCCTTAGATTCTGGATTAGTTCCTGAGGATTGGGGGGTGGCTAATGAAACCCCACTTTTTAAAAAAGGAGGGAGAGAGAAACCGGGGAATTATAGACCAGTGAGTCTGACATCAGTGGTGGGGAAAATGCTAGAGTCAGTTATCAAAGATGTGATAACAGCACATTTGGAAAGAGGTGAAATCATCGGACAAAGTCAGCATGGATTTGTGAAAGGAAAATCATGTCTGACAAATCTTATAGAATTTTTTGAAGATGTAACTAGTAGAGTGGATAGGGGAGAGCGAGTGGATGTGGTATATTTAGATTTTCAAAAGGCTTTTGACAAAGTCCCACACAGGAGATTAGTGTGCAAACTTAAAGCACATGGTATTGGGGGTATGGTATTGATGTGGATAGAGAATTGGTTGGCAGACAGGAAGCAAAGAGTGGGAGTAAACAGGACCTTTTCAGAATGGCAGGCAGCGACTAGTGGGTTACCGCAATGCTCAGTGCTGGGACCCCAGTTGTTTACAATGTATATTAATGATTTAGACGAGGGAATTAAATGCAGCATCTCCAAGTTTGTGGATGACACGAAGCTGGGCGGCAGTGTTAGCTGTGAGGAGGATGCTAAGAGGATGCAGGGTGACTTGGATAGGTTAGGTGAGTGGGCAAATTCATGGCAGATGCAATTTAATGTGGATAAATGAGAGGTTATCCACTTTGGTTGCAAGAACAGGAAAACAGACTATTATCTGAATGGTGGCCGATTAGGAAAAGGGGAGGTGCAACGAGACCTGGGTGTCATTGTACACCAGTCATTGAAGGTGGGCATGCAGGTACAGCAGGTGGTGAAAAAGGCAAATGGTATGTTGGCATTCATAGCAAAAGGATTTGAGTACAGGAGCAGGGAGGTTCTACTGCAGTTGTACAAGGCCTTGGTGAGACCACACCTAGAGTATTGTGTGCAGTTTTGGTCCCCTAATCTGAGGAAAGACATTCTTGCCATAGAGGGAGTACAGAGAAGGTTCACCAGATTGATTCCTGGGATGGCAGGACTTTCATTTGAAGAAAGACTGGATCGACTAGGCTTATACTCACTGGAATTTAGAAGATTGAGGGGGGATCTTACTGAAACAAATAAAATTCTAAAGGGATTGGACAGGCTAGATGCAGGAAGATTGTTTCCGATGTTGGGGAAGTCCAGAATGAGGGGTCACAGTTTAAGGTTAAAGGGGAAGCCTTTTAGGACCGAGATGAGGAAAAACTTCTTCACACAGAGAGTGGTGAATCTGTGGAATTCTCTGCCACAGGAAACAGTTGAGGCCGGTTCATTGGCTATATTTAAGAGGAAGTTAGATATGGCCCTTGTGGCTAAAGGGATCAGGGGGTATGGAGAGAAAGCAGGTACAGGGTTTTGAGTTGGATGATCAGCCATGATCATACTCAATGGTGGTGCAGGCTCGAAGGGCCAAAGGGCCTACTCCTGCACCTATTTTCTATGTTTCTATGCTGACTTTGTCTTATCTTGTCCAAGTACTCCATCACCTCATCCTTAACAATTGACTTCAACATCTTCCCAGCCACTGAGGTCTGGATAACTGGTCTATAATTCCCTTTCTGCTGTCTTCCTCCTGTCTTAAAGAGTGGAGTAACATCTGCAATTTATCAGTCCTCTGGCACCATGCTAGAATACAATGATTTTTGAAAGATCATTTCTAATGCCACCACAATCTCTACTGCTACCTCTTTCAGAACCCTAGGGTGCAGTTCCTCTGATCTGGGTGACTTACGTACCTTCAGGTCTTTCAGCTTTTTGAGCACCTTCTCCCTTATAATAGTAACTGCACTCACCTCTCTTCCCTCACACCCTTCAACACCTGGCATACTGCCAGTGTCTTCCACAGTGAAGACTGATGCAAAATACTCATTTAGTTCATCTGCCATCTCCTTGTTGCCTGTTATTTCTCTGGCCTCATTTTCTAGCAGTCCTATATCCACTCTCATCCCTCTTTTTTTTAAAACATATTTTAAAAGCTTTTACTCTCGACTTTGATATTGTTTGCTAGCTTGCTTTCATATTTCATCTTTTCCCTCCTAATGATTCTTTTAGTTGCTCTCTGTAGGTTTTTAAAAGCTTCCCAATCCTCTGTCTTCCCACGAATTTTTGCCTTGTATGCCATTTCTTTTGCTTTTACAATAGCTTTGACTTCCTTGTCAGCCATGGTTGTACTATTTTACCATTTGAGTATTTCTTTGTTTTTGGAATACACCTATCCTGCACCTTCCCCATTTTCCCAGAAACACATGCCATTGCTGCTCTGCTGACATCCCTGCCAGCAGCTCCTTCCAGTTTACTTTGGCCAACTCATCCCTCACACCGCTGTAATTTCCCTTACTCCACTGAAATACTGCTCCCATCTTATTTTGTATACTCTGTGCATTGAGATACAACACTTTGAGTACTGTATTTGCTACCCTTTTTGATTCTATATCCCTAACGCACTGGTACTCACCCTGCTGGCTGCAATCTTCTCCTATCATCTGCCTGCCCTTCCTGACATTCTGACTGCAAGTTGCCTTTGCTTTTTTACCATCTGTCCTTCACTCCGGTTCCCACACCCCCTGCCAAATTAATTTAAACCCTCCCCAACAACTCTGACAAACCTGCCTGCGAGAATATTGGTCCCCCCTCGGGTTCAGGTGCAACCCGTCACCTTTGAACAGGTCATACTGCCCCCAGAAGGGATCCCAATGATCCAGGAACTTGAAGCCCTGCCCCCTGCACCAGCTTCTCAGCCACGCACTTATCTGCCAAATCTTCCTGTTTCTACCCTGACTGGTGCACGGCACAGGTAGCAATCCAGAAATTACTACCTGGGAGGTCCTGCTTCTCAGCTTTCTACCTAGCTCTCTAAATTGTCTCTTCAGGAGATCTTTGCTCTTCCTTCCTATGTCGTTTGTACCGATATGTACCAAGACATCTGGCTGCTCTCCCTCCCTCTCCAAAATGCTGTGGATGTGATCCGAGACGTCCCTGACCCTGGCACCTGGGAGGCAACGTACCATCCGGGTTTCCTGTTCACGTCCAGAGAACGTCCTGTCCGCCTCACCATTGAGTTCCCATCACTACTGCTCCCCTCTTCCCCTCTGCACCACAGACCCTCGCTCAGTGCCAGCAACCCAGTCTCTGTGGCGTTCCCCTGGCAGGTCATCCCCCACAACAATATCCAGAACGGTGTTCTTATTATTGAGGGGCACGGTCACTGGAGTGCCCTGTGCTAACTGCCTATTCGAACTCGCATTTCTTTTCCCGTCAGTCACCCAGCTACCCACCTCCTGCAACTTCAGGGTGACTACTGTCCCGCAACTCCGATCGATGATCGCCTCTCTCTCCCGTACAAGTCGGAGGTCATCCAGCTGCTGCTCCAGATCCTTAACACGGTCCTCAAGTAGCTGCAGCCGGATGCTCTTCACGCAGATGCAGTTCCCTGGAGACTCCGGGTCTCCCAGAACTCCAACATCCAGCATGAAGAACCACAACGGCCATCTAAACTACACTAAGTGCCCCTGACACAGTATGTAAAATGGGAAATTTAACAAAAGAGCCAATGTCTCTTTCGAGCCAAAGCCTGACACTGCCACTCTCACCACTGGTCAACTCCCTTCTGTACTTTTAAACAAGCGGGGCTTTCAATGATTAATTGATCACATGGGTGTAACTGGGCAATCCAGTCTCATTGGCCTAATAACATGCTGTATCTCGAAATAAATCCAGAAATAAAAGTAAGCTCGTACCTCAGGTGCGGGGTCTTCAGGAGACGGTTCACTGGCATCCCCAGTATCATTGTCACTGTCGCTGTCGTTGGTAAAACAGAGCCGGAGGTTCATCCGACTGTGGAACCTGTAGGGGAAGCCGGGGGTTATCCCAGAACATTGATCCTGGGCCAGAGTTCAGCTGGCAGCGGCTGCCCTTCCACAGAGTGTCCCGCTCCCAGTGACAGGGGAGCGAGAATCCCAGCCAACGACCGCACCCCCCCCACCCCGTCGTGCGTGTTAGAGGGACTGTCACCTTCTCCAGTGGCAAGTGAGTGCAGGTGGGGGGGGTGGTCAAACCAAGCCCTCTTCAGCCTTGTATTGATGAGGGAAGGATGTTTTCACTATCACAAGTAGCAGAAAGCTAGAAGCAGATGGTTAACTGTCGTGTTGGTGTGGGGGGGGGGGCGGATTTGTAAGTGAGACAGAAAGTAATCATGGCCAACGTGAACTTCAGGGTGTGAAATTGGCCCACTATGTTTTTGCTAAACTAACTGCCTGCCGTTTGCATTTGCCCCAAATCCCTCCATTTCACACATATTCATAAGGCATAGGAGCAGAATTAGGCCATTCAGCCCATTGAGTCTGCTGCACCATTCCATCATGGCTGATCCCGGATCCCACTCAACCCCGTACATTTGCCTTCTTGCCATATCCTTTGATGCCCTGACCGATCAGGAAAAGATCAACTTCTGCCTTAAGTGTACCCACAGACTTGTCTGTGGCAGAGCATTCCACAGATTCACTACCCTCTGGCTAAAACAATTCCTCCTTACCTCGGTTCTACAGGGTCGTTCCTCAATGTTGAGGCTGTGCCCTCTCGTTCTGGATACCCCCACTGTAGGAACCATCCTCTCCCTATCTAGTCCTTTCAACATTCAGTAGGTTTCAACAAGATTCCCACGTATTCTTCTAAATTCCAGTGAGTACAGGCCCAAAGCTGCCAAATGCTCCTCATATGTTAATCCTTTCATTCCTGGAATCATCCAATGACCACACATCCTTTCTGAGATATGGGGCCCAAAACTGTTGACAATACTTCAAGTGCAGCCTGACTGGTGTCTTATAAAGCTTCAGCATTATCTCCTTGTTTTTATATTCTATTCCCCTTGAAATAAATGCCAACATTACATTTGCCTTCTTTACCACAGACTCAACCTGTGAATTAACCCTCCGGGTGTCATGCATGAGTCCCTCTGCACCTCTGATGTTTGAACCTTCTCCCCATTTAGATAACAGTCTGCACTATTGTTCCTTTTATCAAAACGTATTATCATACATTTCCCAACTCTGGAGTTCATCTGCCACTTTCTTGCCCATTCTTCCAATTTGTCTAAGTCCTGCTGCAATCGCATTGCTTCCTCAGCACTACCTACCCCTCCACCCATCTTCATATCATCAACAAACTTCGCGACAAAGCCATCAATTCCATTATCCAGATCATTGACAAACAATGTGAAAAGTAGTGGTCCCAAGACTGACCCCTGAGGAGCACCACTGGTCACTGGCAGCCAACCAGAAAAAGCCCCATTTTATTCCCACTTGCTGTCTCCTGCCTGTCAGCCATTCCTCCATCCATGCCAGTACCTTTCCTATAACACTATAGGAATTTATCTCGCTAAGCAGCCTCATGTGTGGCACCTTATCAAACACCTTCTGAAATTCCAAGTAAATGACATCCACTGCCTCTCCTTTGTCTACCCTGCTTGTTACTTCCTCGTAGAACTCTAACAAATTTGTCAGGTAAGATTTTCCTTTACAGAAACCATGCTGACTTTGATTTATTTTATCATTAGTCTCCAAGTACCCCGAAACCTCATCCTTAATAGTCAACTCCAACACTTTCCCAACCACTGAGGTTAGGCTAACTGGCCTATAATTTCCCTTCTTTTGCCTTCCTCCCTTCCTAAAGAGTGGAATGATATTTGCAATTTTCTAGTCTTCTGGAACCATGCCAGAATCAAGTGATTCTTGAAAGATCATGACCAATGCATCTATTATCTCTTCAGCAACCTCTCTCTGGACTCTGGGATGTAGTCCATCTGGCCCAGGTGACTTATCCACCTAAAGACCTTTCACTTTGCCTAACACTGTTTCCTTTGTAATAACAGTGGCACTCACTCCTGCTTCCTGACACTCACAGACCTCTGGCACACTGCTAGTGCCTTCCACAGTGAAGACAGATGCAAAGTACCCATTAAGTTCATCTGTCATTTCCTTGTCCCCCATTACTACCTCACTAGCATCATTTTCCAGTGGTCCAATATCAACTCTCATCTCCCTTCTATTCTTTATATAACTGAAAAAACTTTTGGTATCCTGCTTTATATTGTTGGCTATTCTGCCCTCATATCTCATCTTTTCCCTTCTCATAGCTTTTTTAGTTGCCTTTAGTTGGATTTTAAAAGCTCCCCAATCATTCTATTTCCTACTCACTTTTGCTACCTTTCCTTGGCTTTATCCAATCCTCAACTTTGTCAGCCACGGTTGCCTACCCCTGCCATTTGAGAACTTCTTCTGTGGGACATATCTATCCTGCACCTTGTGAACTATTCCCAGAAACTTCAGCCATCTTTGCTCTGTCATCATCCCCATCAGTATTCTCCTCCAATTCACCTGGGCAAGCTCCTCTCTCACACCTCTTAAATTGCAGTATGAATTCAATCATATTATGATCACTGCTTCCAAAGGGTTTCTTTATGCTAAGCTCCATAATAACACCTGGGTTATTACACAACACCCAATCTAAGATGGCCTCTCCCAGTAGGCTCAAGTACAAGCTGCTCTAAAAAGCCACCTCAAAGGTATTCAACAAATTCTCTCCCTTGCGATCCAACACCAACCTGATTTTCCCCTTACATACTGAAGTCCCCCATTATGGTTGCATCATTACCCTTATTACACGCCTTTTCCAGCTTCCTTTGCAATCTCAACCCCACATCTTGGTTAATATTTGGAGGCCTATGTATGTTTCCCAAATTGTTTTTTTTTACCCTTATAATTTCTTAATTCAACCCACAAAGATTCAACATTCTCTGACCATATGCCCCCTCTTTTTAAAGATGTAATTCCATCTCTTACCAACAGAGCCACACCACTACCTATGCCTTTCTGCCTGTCCTTTTGATACAAAGCATATCCTTCGATGTTAAGCTCCCAACTTTGGCCTTCTTTCAGCCATGACACAGTGATGTCCACAACATCATACCAACCAATCTCTTAATTGTACCACACATTCGTCCACCTTATTCTGAATGCTACATACATTTAAATACAGCACCTTCAGTCCTGCATTCTTTGCCCTTTTGAATTTTGGCTCTGTGGTACAATTTAACTCTTTGCTCTATCTGCATGTGTATCCAATCATTGGCTTGTCCGTCCTTACATTCATGTTACACCCATCATCTACTTGTAAACCTGCTGGCTCATCCTCAGCTCTGTCATCCTGGTTCCCACCCTCCTGCCATATTAGTTTAGACCCCTCCCAACAGCTCTAGTAAACTTGCCTACAAGAACATTGGCTCCCCTTGGATTTAAGTGCAACCTGTCACTTTTGTACAGGTCACACCTGCCCAGAAGTCATCCCAATTATCCAGAAATCTAAATCCCTGCTTCCTGCTACAATTCTTCAGCCACGCGTTTATCTACTACCTTATTCTGTGCATGGCAATCCGGAGATTACTACCCTTTAAGTCCTGCTTCTCAGCTTCCTTCCCAAGTCCCTGTATTCTTTCCTCAGGACTGCCTCCCTCTTTCTACTTGTGTCGCTGTGCACCGTGACTTCTGGCTGCTCACGTGTCGGTTGATCCAACAGACTTGTAAACACCACTATGGCATCCGTCTCCAACACCACCCCGGCAGCACATTCCAGGCACCCATCACCCTCTGTGGAAATAAAATATTTAACCTGTACATCTCTTTTAAATATCCCCCCCACTCCCACCTTTGTAATGGTTCCCCATCTACTGACAGGAAGATGTGCTGCTAATTGGTCCCATCTCATCGGTTGATTACACTTATAAAGTGCTATGGGACTTAATCTTGCCTTTGCCCTCCTAACCATAGCTCTATTAAACGAAAAGGATTTAAACACTTGGAATATTGTGTTCAGTTCTGGTCGCCTCATTATAGGAAGGATGTGGAAGCTTTAGAGAGGGTGCAGAGGAGATTCACCAGGATGCTGCCTGGATTAGACAGCGTGTCTTGTGAGGAGAGGTTGTGTGGGCTAGGGCTTTCCTCTTTGGAGTGAAGGAGGATGAGAGGTAACTTGATAGAGGTGTACAAGATGGAGTGGCCAACCAGAGACTTTCTCCTAGGGTGGAAATGGTTAATATGAGGGGCAGAATTTTAAGGTGATTGGAGGGAAGTGTCAGAGGTAAGTTTGATCTTTTACATAGAGTGGTAAGTGTGTGGTAAGGATGGTAGTAGAGGTAGCTACATTAGGGACATTTAAAAAACGTAGACAGACACATAGATGGTGGCGAAGAGGGGATAGACGTGGTGGGGGAGGAAGGAAGGGTTAGATTGATCTTGGAGTAGGTTAAAGGGCTGGCACAACATTGGGGGCTGAAGGGCTGCAGTGTTATGTTCAATGTCACAATCGTTTCCCCAGTTTCTGCTGGAATTCCCCCGAGGCCACGTGATTACTGGTCAGACAGGTCCATTCCTGTGACTGGCCTCAGGTGTTGGGGGGAATACTCTCTCCCTACTGCCCCTCCCTGGTCTCCACTCCTGACACAGGATGGGGCCCTCTCCTTAAGGAGGCAACACACTGCCCTGTGACCCCCCTGCCCCACTAAAGGTGCCACGAATGCTGGGTCCCAGGCGACGCTGAGGATTGGTGCTCCCTCCTCACCTGGATTCGCAGCCGATGGTGGCTCCCAACGCCTTCCAGGCCGTGCTGTCTGCCCGGTGCCAGGAGACAAGCCGCTGTGTCCCATCCGACCGCCTCCGGCCCGTGGGCTGGAATGGAAAGAGCCAGTGTCTCGGAGATGGGCAGCATCTCTTTCCGTCCACTATTCCCCTCTTTCCCACCTTCTCGTCACCGCATTTCCCACCCCAGACACCTTTCCTTCTCCCCACCCTCCCGAGATAACTTTCCTCCTCCTTCACACCCTCTCCCCAGATACATCTCACCCCTCTCTGTACCCCCTCCCCCACCTCATCACCCAACCTAGATACCCATCCCTCTTCTCCCCCGGTGCACTGGCCCTTCCTCTGGTCTGGACACCTCCCCCTCCCCAATCCACCACCCAGGTACTCCTCCCTCCCTTTCCTTTGCCCTATCTGTCCCCTCTTTGCTGCCCTCCAGCACCTCCCCCATGCTTTTCCCCAGACTCCTATATCTACCCCTACCTCTGCCCCTCCTGGTCCCAGACCTGCTCCACCCTTCCGTCCATCCCTCACTCCACAGATGCCGGCCGACCGGAGGGTTATCCCTACCCTCCACCACATCCTCCCTCCCTGGCTCCCCCATCACGGCCTGGTAGACACTTTGCCTTGTTTATAGATGCATCCCCCAGTCAGGCTCTCACCGAGGGTGGTGTCTCCATCGGCTGGAGCCGGGGTCCTTCGCGGGCTCTCCTCTCCGATTCCTGCAGCTGCAGGCCCGCTATGTGGCTCTCCAGGGCTTCCCAGTTCATGATGGGCAGCTGGCCACCGGGCTCCTCCAGCCCCAGAGCTGTGGTCCCGTCCGCTGCCTGGCCAGAGCTCTCGGTGTCCGGTGCCGGCTGTTCGTCCGGAATCCCACTGGGCGCTTCCCGGTCCGGGGCGGTTGTCGCTCCACAGCCGGAGAGATGCTGCCCATTCAGGGGGTGTCTGCACCCAGGGCTGAGGGGTGCCAGTCTGTGTCTGGCCTCTGGGTTGGTCTCGGGGTGAGGTGGGGGATTCACGAGGCGAGCAGCCCCTGCTTCCATCCCATCCTCCTAGAGCTGTGGGGAGCGGGGAGAGGAGGCCGTCAGGTCAGAGAGTGAAACCATGCCTAACGTTACAGTCACCGTCAGATACAGCAGGAAGAGGCCATTCAGCCCAACAAGCTCACAATGGATCCAATTTCTCACATTGGGCCCATAACCTCCCAGACTTTCCTTTCCATATACCTGTCAAGGTGCCCCTTAAATGTTGCAATGATACCCACCTCGATAATTTTATCCCTGACCCCTGACCTTTACCTTAATCCCTGACCCAATACCTAACCTTAATCACCAAACCGGACCTTAACCTAACACCTAACCTTAATTACTAACCCTTGACCTTAACCATGAAACCCCAACCCTAACTCCAGCCCTAACCTTAACTACTAATCCCTGACCATAACCACTAACCCCTGACCCTTAATGCCTAACCCTGACTTTAACCCCTCACCCCTAGGCTTAACCACCAACTCCTAATTCCCCAACCACCCCAAGCCCCTAACAATCCTCAATTTTCCTGGTCTGGAGAAGGTGGGTTCCAGCCTCAATCTCAGTGCACCCGCCCTTCCCCGCAGTGCTCCCTCTCTCTCTGGACCCACTTCCCTCACAACGTGGCGCTCCCTCTCCAAAGTCCCGCCACTCCTTCGCCCCGCTCTTGGAATTTTCCCGGGGAGTGTCAGTCCGGATCTGAGTCACGGGAATCTCTCCAACTCACAGCGTGGTGACTGGGGCGGGCGGACAGAGACCCAGAGAGGGAGGGAAGGTGAGGACCCACTCTATGTAACCAGTCTGAGAGAATTAGAAAGTGCCGACCACCCAACTTTAGAAGAATCTTTAAATCTATTTCGTGCTTCCAATGGCTTGCAATAAATGTCACAAGCCAAATTTCAAAACTCGCCCCGCACGGTGGGAGCTCTACACCCAAGAACTTTTTTCCCTTTAAAAAAAATTACTTATGCCAGCGTTTTAAAGTTAATTTCCTCCGCCTCCGTCTAACTTCCGGGTGCGTAGTTTCACTGGAAAGTTTCGGACTGAAGTCTTACCACAGACATTTGAGGGTCCCAGCCTGTCTGTCAGCGGCCGTTCAATTCTAAGTACAGACCGGCCACACCCAGCCAAACTCGCCCCAAACTCCAGTCGGGAGCCCTTCCTCTGGAAATCGAGGAAATCAGATTTGCCTGTTCTCCTCTCCAAATCTCCACGTCTGGACTCCTCCCACCTCGCTGATCAGGGAATAGTCAATTTCCCCTTTTTTTTTCTCCCTGTTACACCAATATAAACCAGAAACTGCTGGAAAGCAGTCACATCTGTGTGTGTGGAGAGCGAGGGCTACAGATTTGTAACAGAGCCTCTTAACACGAAAAACGGGACGAAATTAAAACGGTTTGATAGAAGACAGCAGGGGTGGTTCGAAACATCCCGGGAGGCCGCTCGGCCCGTCCCCCGTTCAATCACTCAAGAATCCACGTAGAGCTACGCAGCGTTGAAACAAGCCCTTCGGCCCAATTGATCCATGCTGACCAAGATGTTTGTCTAAACCAGGGGTTCCCGACCTTTTTTTCATGCCGTGGACCCCTACCATTAACCAAGAGGTTGGTGGACCCCAGGTTGGGAAGCCCTGGCCTAATCTAATCCCAGATGCCTTCATTTGGCCTTATCCCTTCAGACCCGGGGTTTCAACCTTTTTTTATGCCATAGACCCCAAGTTGGAAACCCCTGTTCTAAACATTCCTACCCAGCTACCTTCTAGATTTTCTGATATGTTTATTCACCAGGGAACTTTCCCAGCACAATCCTTCATTTTGGTAACTTGCTGTTAGTTCACTCAGGAAATGACTTTGTTAAAGGTGCAAGTTCTTCCTTGCTCCCAAGCCTTCCTCTATTCCTCACCCTGACCTTTTACCTCTTTCCATCTGCCTATCAACTCCCCTGGGTCCCCTCCTCCTTCCCTTTCTCCTAATGCCCACTCTCCTCTCCTGTCAGATTCCTTCCTCTCCAGCCCTTGACCTCTCCCACCCACCTGGCTTCACCTGTCACCTTCTAGTTATCCTCTTTCCCCTCTCCCCAACTTCTTATTCTGCCATCTTCCCCCTTCCTCAGCCCAAAACGTCTTACTATCTATTCATTTCCATTGAGACTGCCTGACATGTTGAGATCCTGTTGGTTTTGGCATTTTTTAACCAGTTTGTAATTTACAGTAACTTTATGATTTTTGCCCTGTAAAACAAATTTCATTATATACAGCTAAGTGATAATGAATCTAATTCTGAAGGTTTACCGTATGTAAAAAATATGCCACTTGGACATAGCAGGGACCACATACCTGAGCAAGTATGCAGATGTTGGAAATCCAAACCAAAACACAAACTGCTGGAGAAATTTAAAGCATCTATGGAAAAGAGTAAACAGTCGATGTTTAGAGCGGAGACCCTTCCGTGAATATTTGTGGTCTTCTGCTGCTGTAGCTGTAGTTCAACATGACGTGTGTTCAGAGATGCTCTTCTGCACACCACTGTTGTAACGTGTGGTTATTTGAGTTACTGTCAGCTTGAACCAGTCTGGCCATTCTCCTCTGACCTCTCTCATTAACAAGGCACTTTTGCCCACAGAACTGCTGCTTACTGGATGTTTTTTGTTCTTCATACCTTTCTCTGTAAACTCTAGAGCAGTGGTCCACAGACCCCTTGCTAAATGATATTAGTCCATGACATAAAAATACAGGGAACCCCTACTCTAGAGACTATTGTGAGTGAAAATCCCAGGAGATCAGCAGTTTCTGAAATACTCAAACCACCCCATCTGGCACCAACAAACATTCCATAGTCAAACTCACTTAGATCACATTTCTTCCCCATTCTGGTGTTTGGTCTGAACAACATCTGAACCTCTTGACCACATCTGCATGCTTCTATGCATGGAATTGCTACCACGTGATTGGCTGATTAGATATTTTCATTAACGAACGGGTGTATTGGTGTACCTAACAAAGTGACCTCTGAGTGTAAATCAGTAAATTGGTATATTATTGTCACATGTACCAAGATGAGCAGTACAGTAGGGTAGCAGTTGGTGTGTCGTTATACAGTGCCAGAGACCTGGGTTCAACCCCCGCTGCTGTCTGCACGGATTTGTACGCTCTCCCCGTGAATGCGTGGGTTTCCACAAACATTCCAAAGGTGACGTGTTTGGGTCCGTAAGCTGTGGGCACGTGAAGGAAGGAGGGCAGCAAGCACTGGCTGTCCCACCACATTTCAGAAAGGTCAGGGAGGGAGGCAAAAGAGGTGGGGGCGAGGAACTGATGATCAGAGATAGTGTCACGGCTGAAGAAAATGAGTACGCCATGGAGGGATTGTCTATGGAGTCTCTGTGGGTGGATGTTAGAAAGAGGAAGGGGTCAATAACTCTACTAGGTGTTTTTTATAGGTTGCCCAATAGTAACAGGGGTATCGAGGAGCAGATAGGGAGACAGATTCTGCAAAGGTGTAATAATAACAGGGTTGTCGTGATTGGAGATTTTAATTTCCCAAATATTGATTGGCATCGCTCTGGAGCGAGGGGTTTAGATGGGGTGGAGTTTGTTAGGTGTGTTCAGGAAGGTTTCTTGACCCAATATGTAGATAAGCCTACAAGAGGAGAGGCTGTACTTGATCTGGTATTGGGGAATGAACCTGGTCAGGACTCAGATCTCACAGTGGGAGAGCATTTTTGAGATAGTGATCATAATTCTATTTCCTTTACCATAGCACTGGAGATGGATAGAAACAGACAAGTTAGGAAAGTGTTTAGTTGGAGTAAGGGGAAATATGAGGCTATCAGGCAGGAACTTGGAAGCATAAATTGGGAACAGATGTACTCGGAAATGTACAGAAGAAATGTGGCAAATGTTCAGGGGATATTTGCGTGGAGTTCTGACATTGATAGGATGCAAAACTGGGCTAAGAAGTAGCAGATGGAGTTCAACCCAGATAAGTGTGAGGTGGTTCATTTTAGTATATCAAATATGATGGCAGAATATAGTATTAATGACTCTTGGCAGTGTGAAGGATCAGAGGGATCTTGGGGTCCAAGTCCATTGTACATTCAAAGCTGCTGTGCTAGTTGACTCTGTGGTTCAGAAAGCATACGGTGCATTGGTCCTCATCAATCGTGGAATTGAATTTAGGAGCCGAGAGGTAATGTTGCAGCTACATAGTACCCTGGTCAGACCCCACTTGGAGTACTGTGCTCAATTCTGGTTGCCTCACTACAGGAAGGATGTGGAAACCATAGAAAGGGCGCAGAGGAGATTTACAAGGATGTTGCCTGGATTGGGGAGCATGCCTTGTGAGAATAGGTTGAGTGAACTTGGCCTTTTTTCCCCAGAGCGATGGAGAATGAGAGGTGACCTGATTGAGGTGTATAAGATGATGAGGGGCATTGATCATGTGGATAGTAGAGGCTTTTTCCCAGGGCTGAAATGGCTAGCATGAGAGGGCACAGTTTTAAGGTGCTTGGAAGTAGGTACAGAGGAGATGTCAGGGGTAAGTTTTTTATGCAGAGAGTATTGAGTGCGTGGAATGGTCTGCTGGTGATGGTGGTGGAGCTGGATACCATAGGTTCTTTTAAGAGACTCCTGGATAGGTACATGGAGCTTAGAAAAATAGAGGGCTATGGGTAACCCTAGGTAATTTCTCAGGTAAGGACATGTTTGGCACAGCTCTGTGGGCCGAAGGGCCTGTATTGTGCTGTGTGTTTTCTATGTTCTATGCCTCTATGCTTCTAAACAATAACAACCAAACGAGCCCCCTTTCCCATCCCACACAGACAACCCTCCAGGTCTCCTCTCCTTGTCCCCGGACATCTCTCATATCCCTGAACAAACAAGACTCTGCCAGGGTCGCTACCACAAGAAAGCTGCACCCATCATTGAGGACCCCCAGCATCCAGACCGTGCTCTCTTCTCACCGCTGCCTGCCGAAGGAGGTGCAGGAGCTTTAGGTCCCACACCACCAGGTTCAGGAATAGTTATTACCCTACAATGACCGCGCTCCTGAACCAGTGTGAATAACTTCACCTTCCTCAACTCTGAATTAATCCCACCCTCCCCCTCAACCTTCCCTCTTCTGTCATTCCCCACTCACCTCTTCCCATCTCCCTACCTCCCTATCACCTCCCCTTGGTGCCCCTCCTTCTTCTCTTTTTCACCATGGTCCACTCTCCTCTCCTGTTTGATTGCTTCTTCTTTACCTGTCTTCACCTATCACCCTCTTACCTATAGACAGAGTGAATGCAAGCAGGCTTTTTCCACTGAGGCTAGAGGACTTGAGAAACTGAGTTACAGAGAAAGGTTGAACAGGTTAGGACTTTATTCCCTGGAGTGTAGAAGAATTGGGGAGATTTGATAGAGGTATATAAAATTATGGTGGGTTTAGACAGTGAATGCAAGCAGGCTTTTTCCACTGGGGCTAGGGGAGAAAAAAACCAGAGGACATGTGTTAAGGGTGAAGGGGGAAAAATTTAAAGGGAACATTAGGGGGAGCTTCTTCAACAGAGAGTGGTGGGAGTGTGGAATGAGCTGCCAGATGAAGTGGTAAATGCTGGCTCACTTTTAACATTTATGAAAAACTTGGACAGGTACATGGATGAGAGGGGTTTGGAGGGATATGGCCCAGGTGCAGGTCAATGGGACTAGGCAGAAAAATGGTTCGGCACAGCCAGGAAGGGCCAAAAGGCCTGTTTCTGTGCTGTAATGTTCTATGGTTCTATGTACTCCTCCCTCCCACCGCTTATTCTGCCTTCTTCCTCCTTCCTTTCCAGTCCTGGTGAAGGGTCTTGGCCTGAAATGTCAACTGTTTATTCATTTCCAAAGATACCAGGGTAGAGGGTGGAGATACATCTCTACCAAAGGAGGTGTGAGGCGCTCCTTCCCTCTGCTCGCCCGCAGGTCACCCTTGGGCAAGGTGCAGCACCTGCTTAGTCCCCCGTTCTGGGTCACGTGAAGTCGTGGGAGCAGGTGGTGAATGGTCGTACGAGCAGTCGGTGCAGATCACAAGTCCTGGTTATGCGACCACTGACACCAGGCAGACAATCTCTGAAGAGTATTGATAATGGCTGGGGTCACCCATCTTGTAAAGACACTGCCCAGAAGAAGGCAATGGCAAACCACTTCTGCAGAAAAATTTGCCTAGAACAGTCATGGTCATAGAGAGACCATGACCACCCTCGTCATACGACACGGCACATAGTGACGCTAGTGATCACTAACCCTGTGTTCTTGTATCCATTAGCTTTGTCTGTACATCAAGTAAAAGTAGCAATGATGGTACATCGCTTAGTTGTGGCCTTGTGAGGTGCCCAGAGACAGTGCCTCATCGCAGGTCAGTTGTGGTTTCTTGGCTTTGAGCAAGCGTTTGGCCCGAGTTCACATGTGGACACATTAACCTGATTTAAGAGACAGTGCTTTGCACAGACAGAGCCAGTTCCATGATAGTGTCTTTGTATGCTTGTTCTGATGGAATATTGAATATTGATGGAATATAATGTTATCATTGAAAGGTAACAACTGTGTTCACTTGGGCCTGTGTTTGCACAGTTTGTCTTCTTTTGCACATTTGTCCATCTTTGTGTGTAGTTTCTCGTTGTTTCTATTCGACTTCTTTGTTTTACTGTGAATGTCCGCAAGAAAATGAATCTCAGGGTGTCACATACATGCTTGCTTACTTAGATAAAAAATTTACTGTGAACTTGAGTCATGAAAATTCAGTAACTGGGCCCTCAGGGGAGAGAATGCCAAAGATTCAGCCCCTCCAGGTGGCAGATCTTCTCCCCATCTCTCTCCTGAGCCCTCCAAGAGGACCACAACCTTACCCCGGAGAGCTATGTTGGCTGGAGTCAGGTCTTCATACTTTGGCTCATACTTTGTCACCCATGTCAAGCAGGTCAAAGGGTAGAGGCCAGACTGAGAGTGGTCCACTGGTCCTCCAGGTTCGGGGGTTCTCAACCCTGACTGGTCAAACAAAATTGTGATGGGATTCCTGCATCTTCAACCAGGTCTTTCATGACTGACAGTAGTGAAAACCGAGAGGAAACTACTGACTTGCTGAAGGAAGACTTGAACACCACCAGAGACGGAGGAGCTTCACTGCTGCCCTAAACACCAGTGGTGTAATAGGCAGTAGGTAAGCAGGTCTCTCCTGAACAGCTGACCCCGACATTTGAGACTGCAACCCACTTCCAGACCACCCCCACCCCCACCCCAGCCAAGAGGAGGCATCTTCCCAACATCCAGCCAGTCAAACCCTGAGGCCACTGTTTCTTGGTGTTGGGATTGGTCTCCTCACGGATTAACCGGTCATGATATGAACTTTCCTTACTCAATCCCTTTTTTTTTTTTTACGAGGCCGAGTGGTTTGCTCGACGCTCAACCTGGCACGGATGGAAAGCGCGCTCGGGGGGTGGCCCGACTCGGATTCGAACTCGGGAACCTTCGCTCCGGAGTCCAGCGCTGATGCCATTGAGCCACCAACTAGCAGCTTTCTGATAAACTGGAGAGTTCCATCCCACTTGGCTTAATCTCTTGCAGGTCTCGGGAATCAATCCTTGCTGTATCGCTTCCAGTGCACAGATATCCGTCCTTAGGCAGTGTGGGATCTCTGGTTAATTTCTGATCCTCAGGGTTCTTCTGGGAGTCAGGAATGATCAGCCGTCTTAATTCCAACATTTCAGTTTGCGTTAGAGTACAAACAAACATACAAATACTAAGCAAATGAAATAACGGGCTGAGAAATGATGCTAAGAGGTGTATGGATGCAAAGACAGAGGAAAAGAAACCAAGATGGCACTTCTAAAAAAATCCATCACTTTTATAGATAAGATGAGGAAAATTCCTTAGGCAGTGATAAATTAGTTAATAGGCAACATAATTAAAACAATTACATCATGTACTAATACTTAGCCAAAGAAAAATGAGGCGATAAACTGTTATTTTAGCTGTTGTACTGCTTTCTGCCAGTAAGTGTGAAAAATACATGAGTTTGTTAAAAACTGCAAATCTGATATAAAAAAATTATTTTATAAAAAGTGGTTTCCAACAGTAGGGAGGCTAGACTTGAGCAATATATTCTGGGTGCCATTTCATCAGGGCGCTAGACAAAGTTCAAGATTCAAAGTACATTTGCTATCAGGTATACACGCAGTATACAACCCTGAGGTTCATCTTCCCACAGGCAGTGCTGAGACAAAGAATCACCATGGAACCTGTTCAAAGAAAAATATTAAAACCCAGCCTCCCCGCGTAAGAAAAACAAATCGCGCAGATGCAAAAAAAAAATGAGCGGAAGACACAGAAGGTAAAACACGAACCCACAAATCATCGAACCAGTCCAGGCATATTCAGTTCAGTCCAGTCTAGCATTGTGCCATTTGCAATCTGCAGGCCGGCCCGATCAAAAGCGCACAAACTAGCAACAAAAAAGGAGAAACTAGAAAAGAGAAACACATCATAATGTAAACTACAGAGTCCAGTTTGTAGATAACGTTACGATGTGACAAAAGCAATATAGTATCATTAGTTAGCGGAGGCTTTGGAAGATGATTCACCCTCCATGAGAGAACAGGATGTCCAGCCCAAGACTCATACATCCTTTCCGGGTGCAGTGATCACCGCAGGACCACTGTTTGGCTGGCCATGCAGAAGGCCACTCGCATATGGCCTCTCCCACACTACTGTGACCATAGCAACGCCTTCACGTGGCGTCCCTGTTCTTACTGAGTTTGCTATGCCATGGCACGACCAAGTGTCCGGCGGTATAACTGGCTGGGCAGGTTGGGCTCATCAGCTGTGGCTGGGAGCTAGCCTAGGAGAAGGGTTCCAAGCCTGGGTAGATGGCACTCATTAGCCTTGCCAGGCAGTCTGTCCAGGAGAGACTCAACCTACAGCCCTGTGGCCACCACAGTCGTCACAGCTCACCGTGCCGTTGTGGGATGTTTCCCAGCCTAAAGAATGGAATCAGTCCACGCGCGTCAATCTCCACTAAAAACCTACATGGTGCAGGCTGGAAGAAAAGCCCTACAGCGAGGAGAAGAGGCAAAACCATCTTCCCTCTTGATCTTCACAAGCGAAGAACCAGCCATCATTATCATCATTAGTTAAACCCTCTTGCACTGAAGACCAACATACTGTTTGCTGAGTAAACAATAATTGGTTTAGGTAACAAAAATTAAACAAAAACTGCTCAGGAAGTGGAGGCATGGAGGGGAAGGTAGATGTCAGAGTCAGTAAACAATAGACAGGAGCAAAGTAACAGATACAATGGGATGGACAGCTTGAAGAGTATGTGTGTATTTTAATGCTAGGATTACTTAGGGTAAAGGTGATGAACTTAGAGCATAGATCAGTACATGGAACTACGATGTTGCAGCCATTACAGAGACTCGGTTGAGAGGGGCAAGAGAATTTAAAGAAATCAGAAAAGAACTCAAGAAGGGAATTAGGAAACCCAGGAGGGGCCTAGAAGACCTTAGCAATAAGATTAAAGTGAATCTCAAGGCATTCTATACATACATCAGGAGCAAGAGGATAAATAGGAG
The DNA here is from genome assembly GCF_030144855.1 of Hypanus sabinus. Lineage (NCBI taxonomy): Eukaryota > Metazoa > Chordata > Chondrichthyes > Myliobatiformes > Dasyatidae > Hypanus > Hypanus sabinus. The sequence goes on from NW_026781403.1 coordinate 188,910, forward strand.
AGGATGGGACTACTCAAGGATAAAGGGGTGGGGGACGTTTGCTAAAAAACACTGCAAGAGCACAAAAACCTTGTCATTGGGTTTGGAGGTTTGAGGTAAAGGAAGAGAATTAACATGGATAAGTCTCCAGGGCCTGATATGATATACCACAGGTTACTGAGAGAGGCAAGTGAAGAGATTGCTAAAACCAGTGAGTAGCCATGGTTGTTCCATTACTCAAGCAGGAAACGAGGGATAACCCTGAAAACTATAGACCGGTGAGTCTCACGTCAGTGGCAAGGAAGTTACTGGAGAGAATTCTTAGGGATGGGATTTATGAGCATTTGGAAAACCATGGCCTAATTAGGGAGAACCAGCATGGCTTTTTGTGGGGCAAGTCGTGTCTTAGCAGCTTGATTGAGTTTTTTGATGAGGTGATAAGGGTGATCGACGAGTGTAGGATAGTGGATGTGGTCCACATGGACTTTAGTAAGGTGTTTGACAAGGTCCCTCGTGGGAGGCTCATCCAGAAGATTAAGATGCATGGGATCCATGGTGAATTGGCCTTTTGGATTCAGAACTGGCTTGCCCAAAGCAGACAGAAGGTAGCAGTTGAAAGGTCTTATTCAAGCTGGATATGTGGTGTTCCACAGGGACCCCTGCTGTTTGTGATGTATATAAATGACCTAGATGAAAATGTAGATAAATTTGCGGATGATACCAAGACTGGTGGAGTTGTGGATAGGATAGTTCACAGGCAAAGAACACAATGGGATATAGATCAGTTAGAGCTATGGGCAGAGAAATGGCAGATGGACCCAGATAACCCAGATAAATGTGAAATTTTGCACCTCAGTGGGGCGAATGCAAGGAGACAGTTATGGGCAACAGCCTTAACTGTGTTGAAGAGCAGAGGGATCTTGGGGTCCAAGTTTATAGCTTCCTGAAAATTGATAGGGTGGTTGAGAAGGTATATGGCATGCCTGGTTTATTTGTCAAGGCATTGAGTTCAAAAGTCAAGAGGTTATGTTGCAACTTTCTAAAACCCTAGTTTGGCCACATGCGGAGTACCACCCCTCAATAGGAAGGACGTTCTGGCTTTGGAGAGGGTGCAGAAGAGGTTTACCAGGATGCCGCATTGAGTAGAGGCTGGGGAAGTGTGGGTTGTTTTCTCTGGAGCAACTGAGGCTAAAGGGAGATCTGATAAAGGTTTACGAGATTTTGAGAGAAGTCGATCGAGTGGACAGACAGTATCTTTTTCCCTGTGTAAAAATGTCTAACACCAGAGGGCTTGCACTTAAGGTGAACAGGGGTAATTTTAAAGGAGTTGTGAGAGGCAAGTTCCCCCTAACCCCTACAGAGTGATGGGTGCCTGGAGTGCGCTGCCTGAGGTGGTGTTGGAGGCAGATATGTCAGGGACATTTAAGAGATGTATAGATAGGCAGATGAATGTGAGGGAAATGGAAGGATGTGGACATTGTGTTCATAAGGGATTGGCCATTTGACTACTAATTTATTCAGCTCAGCATAACATTGTGGGCTGAAGGGCCTGTTACTGTGCATGGATCTCTCTAACTTGTAATGACCAGTGAGTGCAAAAATCTTGCGCTGTGCAATTTTTGCCCAGTGACAGCAATGTGAACACACTGAATTTTAAAGTGGAAATAAACCTGACGCTGTTCGAAGGATAACAGACTGCCAAGACCAGTTTGTTGTTCAAAATAAATAAAATAATACACATCGATGAGTCTAATTTCTCGTCCACTACACAACAGAAACTAGAAAATGAAATGTGATTGTGTACGATTGTGAAATATACTTAACATGCTGATGACAGCCTTTTGTGCGCAGTTTAAATTCATTTGTACGTCAGTAGCTGAAGATGTATTCCCTTAGAGGGAACTCTGATCCTCTGCTGTACTGCTCTATGTTGTGTAAAAAGGAACAAAAGTGAGGGAAGGGTCAACAGACAGTAGGTGCAGGAGTAGGCTATTTGGCCCTTCGAGCCAGTACCACCATTCAATGTGATCATGACTGATCATCCACAATCAGTAAACCCTTCCTGCCTTCTCCCCATATCCCTTGACTCCACTCTAAGAGCTTTATCTAACTCTTTCTTGAAAGCATCCAGGGAATTGGCCTCCGCTGCCTTCTGAGGCAGAGCATTCCACAGATCCACAACTCTCTGGGTGAGAAAGTTTTTCCTCAACTCCTTTCTAAATGACCTACCGCTTATTCTTAAACTATGGCCTCTGGTTCTGGACTCCCCCAAAATCGGGAACATGTTTCCTGCCTCTAGTGTGTCCAATCCCTTAATAATCTTATAATCCCTTAATAATCTTATAGTGTCCTTGCAACTGTTCAGAAATCTTATGGTGGAGGGGACGAAGCTGTTCCTGAGTCATTGAATGTGGGTCTTCAGCCTCCTGTACCTCCTCTCTAACGATGGTGAGGGTCCTCAGTGATGCCTTCTTGTGGCATTGTCCTCTGGAGATGCCCTCAGTGGGAGGGTTGTGCCTGTGGTGAAGCTGGCTGAGTTGACAGCCCTCTGCAGCTTTTCCTGACCCTGTGCACTGGAGCCTCTGTAATAACCAGCAATGTAGCCAGTCTGAATCCTCTCCATCTACACCAATAATTACCTGTAAGAAGGTCTTTGACGGCACAACAGATCTCAAACTCCTCATCAAGTAGAGCCACTGGCATGCCTGCTACGTGATGTCATGAAGTGTCGGGCCCATTGAAAGTGTGTTGGTGCGGTAATCGAGTAATCTGGAAAATCCGCCAATATCACGTCACTAAAATCCTGTGCACTCAGATTAATGGAGTTTTACTGTAGATTAAGACTTTTTAAAATTAGCTGTATTTTTTTCACTTGTCACATTATGTGTTTCAGTTTAACAAGCTCACTGATCAGTTGCTGACGCAGAGAAAACAACTAAATACATTGTGAATCTCACTTTTTCTGGTAAATGATTACTTCAAACTATAGCCTGTCACCTCCTCGTTAGAGATGAGCTTTCGAAACACTTGCATGACCTGGCAATTTTGCAGTGTGAACTGAAATCTTGAGGGTGCAGGACATTAGCGGCAAGGCGTGCTCCGGGCCGGAGAACAGGGTGCGCACCAACGTGTGGCCATTGCTGGGGAGGTACATAGAAATCTACAGCACATCACAGGTCCCTCAGCCCACAATGTTGTGCTGACCATGTAATCTACTCTAGAATTACCCTACCACATATCCCTCTAAGCTCCATGTACCTATCTAAGAGTCTCTTAAAAGACCCTATCGTATCCGTCTCCAGTGCTGTCACTGGCAGCCCATTCCACACACTCACCACTCTCTGTGTAAAAAAACTTACCCCTGATATCTCCTCTGTACCTACTTCCAAGCACCTTAAAACTGTGCCCCCTTGTGTTAGCCATTTCAGGCCTGGGAAAAAGCCTCTGACTATCCACACGATCAATGCCTCTCATCATCTTGTACACCTCTATCAGGTCACCTCTCATCCTCCTTCGTTCCAAGGAGAAAAGGCCAAGTTCATCCAACCTATTTTCATAAGGCATGCTCCCCAATCCAGGCAACATCCTTGTAAATCTCCTCTGCACCCTTTCTATGGTTTCTACATCCTTCCTGTAGTGAGGCAACCAGAACTGAACATAGTACTCCGAGTGGGGTCTGACCAGGGTCCTATATAGCTGCAACATTACCTCTTGGCTCCTAAACTCAATCCCACCATTGATGAATGTCAACACATCGTACGCTTTCTTAACAAAACTGTTAACCTGCACAGCAGCTTTGAGTGTTCTGTGGACATGGACCCCAAGATCCTTCTGATCCTTCACACTGCCAAGATTCTTGGCATTAATGTTATATTCTGTATTCAAATTTGACCTACCAAAATGAACCACTTCACACTTATCTGGGTTGAACTCCATCTGCCATTTTTCAGCCCAGTTTTACATCTGATCAATGTCCTGCTGTAGCCTCTGACAACCCTCCACACTATCCACAACACACCCAACTTTTATGTCAATCTGAAAACTTCCTAAATCACCCTTCTAATTCTTCATCCAGGTCACAAAAATCACAAAGAGAAGGAGTCCCAGAACAGATCCCTGAGGCATACCACTGGTCACCGACCTCCATGCAGAATATGATGCGTCTACAACTACTCTTTGCCTTCTGTGGGCAAGCCAGTTCTGGATCCACAAAGCAATGTCCCCTTGGATCCCATGACTCCTAACTTTCTGAATGAACCTTGCATGGGGAACCTTATCAAATGCCTTATATGTACTTTATCCATTGCTCTACCGTCATCGATGTGTTTTGTTACATCCTCAAAGAATTTGATCAGGCTCAATCACTACCAGCATGATGACTAACCCTAATCAGATTATGTCTCTCCCAATGCTCATAAATCCTGTCTCTCAGGATCTTCTCCATCAACTTGCCCTCTTACTGAAGTGAGACTCACTGGTCTATAATTTTTTGGTCATCTCTACTCTCTTTCTTGAACAAAGGAATAACATTTACAATCCTCCAATCCTCTAGTACTTCTCCCATCCCTATTGATGATGCAAAGGTCATTGCAGAAGGCTCAACGATCTTCTCCCATGCTTCCCACAGTAACCTGGGGTATAGCCCGTCTGGACCCAGTGACTTATCTAACTTAATGTTTTTAAAAGCTCCAGCAAATCCTCTTTCTTAATGTTTGTATGCTCAAGCATTTCAGTCCACTGTAAGTCATCCCCACAATTGCCAAGGTACTTTTCCCTGGTGAATACTGAAGCAAAGTATTCATTAAGTACCTCCGCTACCTCCTCCGACTCCATGCACACTTTTCCACTATCACACTTGATTGGTCCTATTCTCACACGGCTCATCCTCTTGCTCTTCACATACTTGTAGAATGCCTTGGGGTTTTCCTTAATCCTGTCCACCAAGGCCTTCTCATGGCCCCTTCTGGCTCTCCTAATTCCATTCTTAAGCTCCTTCCTGGCAACCTTGTAATTTTCTAGAGCTCTAACAGTAACCAGTTTTTTGAAAACGTAAGCTTTTCTTTTCTTCTTAACTGGATTTTCTACATCCTTTGTACACCATGGTTCATTTACCCTACCTTCCTTTCCCTGCCTCAATACAACACACTGATACAGAACTCCATGCAAATACTCGCTGAACATTTGCCACATTTCTGCCGTGCATTTCCGAGAACATCTGCTCCCAATTTATGCTCACAAGTGTCTGCCTAATAGAATCAAATTTCCCCCTGCCCCAATTAATTGTTTTCCCAAGTTGTCTGATCCTATCCCTCTACAGTTCTACGGTAAAGGAGATAGAATTGTGGTCACTGCTGCCAAAATGCTCTCCCACCGAGAGATCTGATGCCTGACCAGGTTCATTTCCCAATACCAGGTCAAGTACAGCCTCTCCTCTGGTTGGCTTATTTACATATTGTGTCAGGAAACCTTCCCGAACACATCTAACAAACTCCACCCATCTAAACCCCTTGCTCCAAGGAGATGCCAGTCAATATTAGGAAAGTTAAAATCACCCATCACAACAACCAGTTGCACCGTTCCAAAATCTGCTTCCCCATCTGTTCCTCGATGTCCCTGTTACTATCGGGGGCTCTATAGTAGAGAGCAAGTAGAGTTATTGCCTCCTTCCTGTTTCTGATTTCCACCCACACTGATTCAATAGACAATCCCTCCATGACTTCCTCCTTTTCTGCAGCTGTTATTCTATCCCTGATTAGCAATGCCACGCCCCCACCTCTTTTGCCTCTCTCACTGTTCTTTTTGAAACATCTGAAGCCTGGCACATTCAGCAGCCATTCCTGCTCCTGAGACATCCAGGTCTCTGTAATGGCCACAATGTCATAGTTCTATATATTGATCCACACTCTAAGTTCATCCACCTTGTCTATGATACTCCTTGCATTAAAACTGACACATCTCAAACCATCAGGCTGTGTGTATCTTTCCTCTATCATCTGCCTATCCTTCATCACAAACTCCCTACAAGCTGTCTCTAATTGTGCGCCAACTGCCCCATCTTCTGAATCTTCACGTTGGTTCCCATCCCCCTGCATGTCTAGTCTAAACTCTTCCCAATAGCATGAGCAAACCTCCCTCCCAGAATATTGGTTCCACTCCAGTGCAGGCACAACCCATTCCACTTAAACAGGTCACCCCTTCTCCAGTAAAGCTTTCAATGATCCAAGAACTTGAAACTCTGCCCTCTGCACCATCTCCTCAGCCACTCATTCATCTGCACTGTCTTCCGGTTCCCTAGCTCGTGGCACTGGGAGTAATCCAGAGATTACCGGCATGGAGGTCCTACTCTTCGGCCTCCTTCCTAACTCACTAAACTTACCGCGTAGGACCACTCTTACCTATGTCATTAGTACCAACATGTACCGCAACCTCTGGCTGCTCACCCTCTCCTTCAATAATATTCTGCATCTGCCCAGAGACTTCCTGGACCCTCACACCCAGGGGGCAACACACTACCTTGGTGTCTCTTTTGCTGCTGCAGAATCTCCTGTCTGTCCCCCTAACTATTGAGTCCCCAATGACAGTTGCTCCGCCTGACTGCACCCTTCCCTTCCGAGACTCAGAGCCAACCACAGTGTTATTGGTCTGGCTGCTGCTGCCTTGCCCAGATAGGTCACCCCCCTCAGCAGTATCCAAAGGGGTATAACTGTTGCTGAGGGGAGTGGCCACGGGGGGCCCTGCACTGACTTCCTTCTCCCTTTACCTCTCTCGGTGTTCACCCATCCACTCACCGAATTCTGCACTCTGGGTGTAACCACCAGCTCAAAAGTCTTGTCTATCAATTGCTCAGCCTCCCGGATGGTCCTGAGTTCATCCAACTCCAGCTCCAGCTCCTTAATGCTGTCTTTCAGGAGCTGGAGTTGGCTGCACGTCCCACAGGTGTTGTCACCAGGGAGACCATCAGGTTCCATGAACTCCCACAACCCTACGGGAGGAGCATCCCACTGCCATATCTGCCATCCTGCCTGCACTGTACAATGGGCAACCAAAACCAAATCAGTAATAACGAAAGGAAAAGCCTACCCTTCTGACCCATTTGTTCGGCCTCAGCCTCTTCTTATCGAAACCTCTTGAGTCAAAGACCCTGTTCCCACTCTGACTCAAGTGCCCAATCCGACGATGGCCGTTCCAATGATGGCCACTCCACTAGACCCTATCTCTCTTTGATGGTTTAAAAATAAGAACAACCCCACGCAATAAGAAAGAACTCACCGCGTTGGGTGGTGCTCCGCCTGCCTTCTGCTGCCGCTTCCCACGTCTACGCACTGGCTATTGCTTTAAAGAAAGACCCCCACGCAAGGCAGAAGAACTGTGGTGGTGCTCCGCCTGCCTTCCGCTGCTGATGATGAGGTGACTCAATGAGGCAGAACGGAAGCGTGGTGAACCGAAACAGGGCGAGTTGAGCTGGAGGCCGGGCCCAAGAATGAGGAACAAATCAAGGTCTGGATGATTTAAGTGCTGGCCAGATTGAAAAGGTCAGCGTGTCGGGGCCAGAGGCGTTGGACGTTCAGCTGACTGCTCCGTGAGGTTTACTCGTCTCTGCACTGAACTGAGGCTGCGTCCTGCAATTAACAGGCTTCTGAATAATGAACTTCAGTTTTGAATGCCATTTGCTTAGCTGTATTGTTTGCAGGATTTGTGATTCTTTACTCACATTGTGTGTTTGACGGTCCTTTTTTGTTTTAATGGGTTCTATTGGGCTTCCTCATGTTGAGGCGGCCTGTGAGGAGATGAATCTCGTGTAAAGTATACATTCCTAGAACTTAAAACATTCGGTGAAATGTATTCCTTGTGTCAACAACCAACCCAGTCCGAGGATGTCCTTGTAAAAAGCTGGGCATTCGGAACGGACCCAAATGCAAAACACAGACACAGAAGTACTCAGGAAAGTGGGACCTGGACGAGGAACTGGGACCAGGGAACTAGGAACTAGGAACCTGGACAAGGACTCCGAGCTAGAGACTGGACAGGGACCTGAAACCTAGGTCTTGACTCAGGCCTGGTACTCCGGGTCCAGGTGAGGATTGGACGTGGGGGCAGGACGCAGGACTCCGGGGCTGGACAAGGACATGAAGCTCAGACTTGGTCTTGGTCGAGGGAGAGCAAGCTGAAGTGGGGAGAGGCGTAGATGGTCACGGACACAGGCCCTGGATGAGACCAGGACTCAGGGCCTGGGCTACAACTTAGATTTGGACACGGACGGGAACCTCCTCGGAGACTTGGACACGGACTGGAAACAACTCGGAGACTTGGACACGGACTGGAAACACCTCGGAGACTTGGACACGGACTGGAAACACCTCGGACACTTGGACACGGACTGGAAACACCTCGGACACTTGGACACGGACAGGAAACACCTCGGAGACTTGGACACGGACTGGAACCTCCTCAGAGACTTGGACACGGACTGGAACCTCCTCGGACACTTGGACACGGACTGGAAACACCTCGGAGACTCGGACACGGACTGGAACCTCCTAGGAGACTTGGACACGGACTGGAACCTCCTCAGAGACTTGGACAAGGACTGGAACATCCTCAGAGACTTGGACACGGACTGGAACCTCCTCGGAGAATTGGACACGGACTGGAACCTCCTCGGAGACTTGGACACGGACTGGAAACACCTCAGAGACTGGGACACGGACTGGAAACACCTCGGAGACTGGGACACGGACTGGAAACACCTCGGAGACTTGGACACGGACTGGAAACACCTCGGAGAATTGGACACGAACCTCCTCGGAGACTTGGACACGGACTGGAACCTCCTCGGAGACTTGGACACGGACTGGAAACACCTCGGAGACTTGGACACGGACTGGAAACACCTCGGACACTTGGGCACGGACTGGAAACACCTCGGACACTTGGACACGGACAGGAAACACCTCGGAGACTTGGACACGGACTGGAACCTCCTCAGAGATTTGGACACGGACTGGAACCTCCTCAGAGACTTGGACACGGACTGGAACCTCCTCGGACACTTGGACACGGACTGGAAACACCTCGGAGACTCGGACACGGACTGGAACCTCCTAGGAGACTTGGACACGGACTGGAACCTCCTCAGAGACTTGGACAAGGACTGGAACCTCCTCAGAGACTTGGACACGGACTGGAACCTCCTCGGAGAATTGGACACGGACTGGAACCTCCTCGGAGACTTGGACACGGACTGGAAACACCTCAGAGACTGGGACACGGACTGGAAACACCTCGGAGACTGGGACACGGACTGGAAACACCTCGGAGACTTGGACACGGACTGGAAACACCTCGGAGAATTGGACACGGACTGGAACCTCCTCGGAGACTTGGACACGGACTGGAACCTCCTCGGAGACTTGGACACGGACTGGAACCTCCTCGGAGAATTGGACACGGACTGGAACCTCCTCGGAGACTTGGACACGGACTGGAACCTCCTCGGAGAATTGGACACGGACTGGAACCTCCTCAGAGACTTGGACACGGACTGGAACCTCCTCGGAGAATTGGACAAGGACTGGAACCTCCTCAGAGACTTGGACACGGACTGGAACCTCCTCGGAGACTTGGACACGGACTGGAACCACCCGGAGACTGGGACACGGACTGGAAACACCACGGAGACTTGGACAAGACTGGAACCTCCTCAGAGACTTGGATACGGACTGGAACCTCCTCGGAGAATTGGTCAAGGACTGGAACCTCCTCAGAGACTTGAACACGGACTGGAACCTCCTCGGAGACTTGGACACGGACTGGAACCACCCGGAGACTGGGACACGGACTGGAAACACCTCGGAGACTGGGACACGGACTGGAAACTCCTCGGAGACTCGGACACGGACTGGAAACACCTCGGAGACTCGGACACGGACTGGAAACACCTCGGAGACTCGGACACGGACTGGAACCTCCTCAGAGACTTGGACATGGACTGGAAACACCTCGGAGACATGGACACGGACTGGAACCTCCTCAGAGACTTGGACACGGACGGGAAACACCTCGGAGACTTGGACACGGACTGGAAACTCCTCGGAGACTTGGACACGGACTGGAACCTCCTCAGAGACTTGGACAAGGACTGGAACCTCATCAGAGACTTGGACACGGACTGGAACCTCCTCGGAGAATTGGACACGAACTGGAACCTCCTCGGAGACTTGGACACGGACTGGAAACACCTCAGAGACTGGGACACGGACTGGAAACACCTCGGAGACTGGGACACGGACTGGAAACACCTCGGAGACTTGGAAACGGACTGGAAACACCTCGGAGAATTGGACACGGACTGGAACCTCCTCGGAGACTTGGACACGGACTGGAACCTCCTCGGAGACTCGGACACGGACTGGAACCTCCTAGGAGACTTGGACACGGACTGGAAACACCTCGGAGACTCGAACACGGACTGGAGCCTCCTCAGAGACTTGGACATTGACTGGAAAAACGTCGGAGACTTGGACACGGACTGGAACCTCCTCAGAGACTCGGACACGGACTGGAACCTCCTCGGAGACTTGGACACGGACTGGAAACACCTCGGAGACTTGGACACGGACTGGAAACACCTCGGAGACTCGGACACGGACTGGAAACACCTCGGAGACTCGGACACGGACTGGAACCTCCTAGGAGACTTGGACACGGACTGGAAACACCTCGGAGACTCGGACACGGACTGGAACCTCCTCAGAGACTTGGACATGGACTGGAAACACCTCGGAGACTTGGACACGGACTGGAACCTCCTCAGAGACTCGGACACGGACTGGAACCTCCTCGGAGACTTGGACACGGACTGGAAACACCTCGGACACTTGGACACGGACTGGAAACTCCTCGGACACTTGGACACGGACAGGAAACACCTCGGAGACTTGGACACGGACTGGAACCTCCTCGGAGACTTGGACACAGACTGGAACCTCCTCAGAGACTTGGACACGGACTGGAACCTCCTCGGACACTTGGACACGGACTGGAAACACCTCGGAGACTTGGACATGGACTGGAACCTCCTCAGAGACTTGGACACGGACTGGAACCTCCTCAGAGACTTGGTCACGGACGGGAAACACCTCGGAGACTTGGACACGGAGTGGAAACTCCTCAGAGACTTGGATACGGACTGGAACCTCCTCAGAGACTTGGACAAGGACTTGAACCTCCTCAGAGACTTGGACACGGACTGGAACCTCCTCGGAGAATTGGACACGGACTGGAACCTCCTCGGAGACTTGGACACGGACTGGAAACACCTCAGAGACTGGGACACGGACTGGAATCACCTCGGAGACTGGGACACGGTCTGGAAACACCTCGGAGACTTGGACACGGACTGGAAACACATCGGAGACTTGGACACGGACTGGAACCTCCTCGGAGACTTGGACACGGACTGGAACCTCCTCGGAGAATTGGAGACGGACTGGAACCTCCTCGGAGATGTGGACACGGACTGGAACCTCCTCGGAGACTTGGACACGGACTGGAACCACCCGGAGACTGGGACACGGACTGGAAACACCTCGGAGACTTGGACAAGGACTGGAACCTCCTCAGAGACTTGGACACGGACTGGAACCTCCTCGGAGAATTGGACAAGGACTGGATCCTCCTCAGAGACTTGAACACTGACTGGAACCTCCTCGGAGACTTGGACACGGACTGGAACCACCCGGAGACTGGGACACGGACTGGAAACACCTCGGAGACTGGGACACGGACTGGAAACACCTCGGAGACGTGGACACGGACTGAAAAGACTTTGGAGACTCGGACACGGACTGGAACCTCCCGGAGACTCGGACGCGGACTGGAAAGCTCCTCGGAGACTTGGACACGGACTGGAACCTCCCGGAGACTCGGACACGGACTGGAAACTCCTCGGAGACTCGGACACGGACTGGAAACACCTCGGAGACTCGGACACGGACTGGAAACACCTCGGAGACTCGGACACGGACTGGAACCTCCTAGGAGACTTGGACACGGACTGGAAACACCACGGAGACACGGACACGGACTGGAACCTCCTCAGAGACTTGGACATGGACTGGAAACACCTCGGAGACTTGGACACGGACTGGAACCTCTTCAGAGACTTGGACACGGACGGGAAACACCTCGGAGACTTGGACACGGACTGGAAACTCCTCGGAGACTTGGACACGGACTGGAACCTCCTCAGAGACTTGGACAAGGACTGGAACCTCCTCAGAGACTTGGACACGGACTGGAACCTCCTCGGTGAATTGGACACGGACTGGAACCTCCTCGGAGACTTGGACACGGACTGGAAACACCTCAGAGACTGGGACACGGACTGGAAACACCTCGGAGACTGGGACACGGACTGGAAACACCTCGGAGACTTGGACACGGACTGGAAACACCTCGGAGAATTGGACACGGACTGGAACCTCCTCGGAGACTTGGACACGGACTGGAACCTCCTCGGAGACTCGGAGACGGACTGGAACCTCCTAGGAGACTTGGACACGGACTGGAAACACCTCGGGGACTCGGACACGGACTTGAACCTCCTCAGAGACTTGGACATGGACTGGAAAAACGTCGGAGACTTGGACACGGACTGGAACCTCCTCAGAGACTCGGACACGGACTGGAACCTCCTCGGAGACTTGGACACGGACTGGAAACACCTCGGAGACTTGGACACGGACTGGAAACACCTCGGAGACTCGGACACGGACTGGAAACACCTCGGAGACTCGGACACGGACTGGAACCGCCTAGGAGACTTGGACACGGACTGGAAACACCTCGCAGACTCGGACACGGACTGGAACCACCCGGAGACTGGGACACGGACTGGAAACACCTCGGAGACTTGGACAAGGACTGGAACCTCCTCAGAGATTTGGACACGGACTGGAACCTCCTCAGAGACTTGGACACGGACTGGAACCTCCTCGGACACTTGGACACGGACTGGAAACACCTCGGAGACTCGGACACGGACTGGAACCTCCTAGGAGACTTGGACACGGACTGGAACCTCCTCAGAGACTTGGACAAGGACTGGAACATCCTCAGAGACTTGGACACGGACTGGAACCTCCTCGGAGAATTGGACACGGACTGGAACCTCCTCGGAGACTTGGACACGGACTGGAAACACCTCAGAGACTGGAACACGGACTGGAAACACCTCGGAGACTGGGACACGGACTGGAAACACCTCGGAGACTTGGACACGGACTGGAAACACCTCGGAGAATTGGACACGGACTGGAACCTCCTCGGAGACTTGGACACGGACTGGAACCTCCTCGGAGACTTGGACACGGACTGGAAACACCTCGGAGACTTGGACACGGACTGGAAACACCTCGGACACTTGGGCACGGACTGGAAACACCTCGGACACTTGGACACGGACAGGAAACACCTCGGAGACTTGGACACGGACTGGAACCTCCTCAGAGATTTGGACACGGACTGGAACCTCCTCAGAGACTTGGACACGGACTGGAACCTCCTCGGACACTTGGACACGGACTGGAAACACCTCGGAGACTCGGACACGGACTGGAACCTCCTAGGAGACTTGGACACGGACTGGAACCTCCTCAGAGACTTGGACAAGGACTGGAACCTCCTCAGAGACTTGGACACGGACTGGAACCTCCTCGGAGAATTGGACACGGACTGGAACCTCCTCGGAGACTTGGACACGGACTGGAAACACCTCAGAGACTGGGACACGGACTGGAAACACCTCGGAGACTGGGACACGGACTGGAAACACCTCGGAGACTTGGACACGGACTGGAAACACCTCGGAGAATTGGACACGGACTGGAACCTCCTCGGAGACTTGGACACGGACTGGAACCTCCTCGGAGACTTGGACACGGACTGGAACCTCCTCGGAGAATTGGACACGGACTGGAACCTCCTCGGAGACTTGGACACGGACTGGAACCTCCTCGGAGAATTGGACACGGACTGGAACCTCCTCAGAGACTTGGACACGGACTGGAACCTCCTCGGAGAATTGGACAAGGACTGGAACCTCCTCAGAGACTTGGACACGGACTGGAACCTCCTCGGAGACTTGGACACGGACTGGAACCACCCGGAGACTGGGACACGGACTGGAAACACCACGGAGACTTGGACAAGACTGGAACCTCCTCAGAGACTTGGATACGGACTGGAACCTCCTCGGAGAATTGGTCAAGGACTGGAACCTCCTCAGAGACTTGAACACGGACTGGAACCTCCTCGGAGACTTGGACACGGACTGGAACCACCCGGAGACTGGGACACGGACTGGAAACACCTCGGAGACTGGGACACGGACTGGAAACTCCTCGGAGACTCGGACACGGACTGGAAACACCTCGGAGACTCGGACACGGACTGGAAACACCTCGGAGACTCGGACACGGACTGGAACCTCCTCAGAGACTTGGACATGGACTGGAAACACCTCGGAGACATGGACACGGACTGGAACCTCCTCAGAGACTTGGACACGGACGGGAAACACCTCGGAGACTTGGACACGGACTGGAAACTCCTCGGAGACTTGGACACGGACTGGAACCTCCTCAGAGACTTGGACAAGGACTGGAACCTCATCAGAGACTTGGACACGGACTGGAACCTCCTCGGAGAATTGGACACGAACTGGAACCTCCTCGGAGACTTGGACACGGACTGGAAACACCTCAGAGACTGGGACACGGACTGGAAACACCTCGGAGACTGGGACACGGACTGGAAACACCTCGGAGACTTGGAAACGGACTGGAAACACCTCGGAGAATTGGACACGGACTGGAACCTCCTCGGAGACTTGGACACGGACTGGAACCTCCTCGGAGACTCGGACACGGACTGGAACCTCCTAGGAGACTTGGACACGGACTGGAAACACCTCGGAGACTCGAACACGGACTGGAGCCTCCTCAGAGACTTGGACATTGACTGGAAAAACGTCGGAGACTTGGACACGGACTGGAACCTCCTCAGAGACTCGGACACGGACTGGAACCTCCTCGGAGACTTGGACACGGACTGGAACCTCCTCGGAGACTTGGACACGGACTGGAACCACCCGGAGACTGGGACACGGACTGGAAACACCACGGAGACTTGGACAAGACTGGAACCTCCTCAGAGACTTGGATACGGACTGGAACCTCCTCGGAGAATTGGTCAAGGACTGGAACCTCCTCAGAGACTTGAACACGGACTGGAACCTCCTCGGAGACTTGGACACGGACTGGAACCACCCGGAGACTGGGACACGGACTGGAAACACCTCGGAGACTGGGACACGGACTGGAAACTCCTCGGAGACTCGGACACGGACTGGAAACACCTCGGAGACTCGGACACGGACTGGAAACACCTCGGAGACTCGGACACGGACTGGAACCTCCTCAGAGACTTGGACATGGACTGGAAACACCTCGGAGACATGGACACGGACTGGAACCTCCTCAGAGACTTGGACACGGACGGGAAACACCTCGGAGACTTGGACACGGACTGGAAACTCCTCGGAGACTTGGACACGGACTGGAACCTCCTCAGAGACTTGGACAAGGACTGGAACCTCATCAGAGACTTGGACACGGACTGGAACCTCCTCGGAGAATTGGACACGAACTGGAACCTCCTCGGAGACTTGGACACGGACTGGAAACACCTCAGAGACTGGGACACGGACTGGAAACACCTCGGAGACTGGGACACGGACTGGAAACACCTCGGAGACTTGGAAACGGACTGGAAACACCTCGGAGAATTGGACACGGACTGGAACCTCCTCGGAGACTTGGACACGGACTGGAACCTCCTCGGAGACTCGGACACGGACTGGAACCTCCTAGGAGACTTGGACACGGACTGGAAACACCTCGGAGACTCGAACACGGACTGGAGCCTCCTCAGAGACTTGGACATTGACTGGAAAAACGTCGGAGACTTGGACACGGACTGGAACCTCCTCAGAGACTCGGACACGGACTGGAACCTCCTCGGAGACTTGGACACGGACTGGAAACACCTCGGAGACTTGGACACGGACTGGAAACACCTCGGAGACTCGGACACGGACTGGAAACACCTCGGAGACTCGGACACGGACTGGAACCTCCTAGGAGACTTGGACACGGACTGGAAACACCTCGGAGACTCGGACACGGACTGGAACCTCCTCAGAGACTTGGACATGGACTGGAAACACCTCGGAGACTTGGACACGGACTGGAACCTCCTCAGAGACTCGGACACGGACTGGAACCTCCTCGGAGACTTGGACACGGACTGGAAACACCTCGGACACTTGGACACGGACTGGAAACTCCTCGGACACTTGGACACGGACAGGAAACACCTCGGAGACTTGGACACGGACTGGAACCTCCTCGGAGACTTGGACACAGACTGGAACCTCCTCAGAGACTTGGACACGGACTGGAACCTCCTCGGACACTTGGACACGGACTGGAAACACCTCGGAGACTTGGACATGGACTGGAACCTCCTCAGAGACTTGGACACGGACTGGAACCTCCTCAGAGACTTGGTCACGGACGGGAAACACCTCGGAGACTTGGACACGGAGTGGAAACTCCTCAGAGACTTGGATACGGACTGGAACCTCCTCAGAGACTTGGACAAGGACTTGAACCTCCTCAGAGACTTGGACACGGACTGGAACCTCCTCGGAGAATTGGACACGGACTGGAACCTCCTCGGAGACTTGGACACGGACTGGAAACACCTCAGAGACTGGGACACGGACTGGAATCACCTCGGAGACTGGGACACGGTCTGGAAACACCTCGGAGACTTGGACGCGGACTGGAAACACCTCGGAGACTTGGACACGGACTGGAACCTCCTCGGAGACTTGGACACGGACTGGAACCTCCTCGGAGAATTGGAGACGGACTGGAACCTCCTCGGAGACGTGGACACGGACTGGAACCTCCTCGGAGACTTGGACACGGACTGGAACCTCCTCGGAGAATTGGACAAGGACTGGAACCTCCACCGAGACTTGGACACGGACTGGAACCTCCTCGGAGACTTGGACACGGACTGGAACCACCCGGAGACTGGGACACGGACTGGAAACACCTCGGAGACTTGGACAAGGACTGGAACCTCCTCAGAGACTTGGACACGGACTGGAACCTCCTCGGAGAATTGGACAAGGACTGGAAACTCCTCAGAGACTTGAACACTGACTGGAACCTCCTCGGAGACTTGGACACGGACTGGAACCACCCGGAGACTGGGACACGGACTGGAAAGACCTCGGAGACTGGGACACGGACTGGAAACACCTCGGAGACGTGGACACGGACTGGAAAGCTCCTCGGAGACTTGGACACGGACTGGAACCTCCCGGAGACTCGGACACGGACTGGAAACTCCTCGGAGACTCGGACACGGACTGGAAACACCTCGGAGACTCGGACACGGACTGGAAACACCTCGGAGACTCGGACACGGACTGGAACCTCCTAGGAGACTTGGACACGGACTGGAAACACCACGGAGACACGGACACGGACTGGAACCTCCTCAGAGACTTGGACATGGACTGGAAACACCTCGGAGACTTGGACACGGACTGGAACCTCCTCAGAGACTCGGACACGGACTGGAACCTCCTCAGAGACTTGGACACGGACTGGAACCTCCTCGGAGACTTGGACACGGACTGGAACCTCCTCAGAGACTTGGACAAGGACTGGAACCTCCTCAGAGACTTGGACACGGACTGGAACCTCCTCGGAGACTTGGACACGGACTGGAAACACCTCGGACACTTGGACACGGACTGGAAACTCCTCGGACACTTGGACACGGACAGGAAACACCTCGGAGACTTGGACACGGACTGGAACCTCCTCGGAGACTTGGACACAGACTGGAACCTCCTCAGAGACTTGGACACGGACTGGAACCTCCTCGGACACTTGGACACGGACTGGAAACACCTCGGAGACTTGGACATGGACTGGAACCTCCTCAGAGACTTGGACACGGACTGGAACCTCCTCAGAGACTTGGTCACGGACGGGAAACACCTCGGAGACTTGGACACGGAGTGGAAACTCCTCAGAGACTTGGATACGGACTGGAACCTCCTCAGAGACTTGGACAAGGACTTGAACCTCCTCAGAGACTTGGACACGGACTGGAACCTCCTCGGAGAATTGGACACGGACTGGAACCTCCTCGGAGACTTGGACACGGACTGGAAACACCTCAGAGACTGGGACACGGACTGGAATCACCTCGGAGACTGGGACACGGTCTGGAAACACCTCGGAGACTTGGACACGGACTGGAAACACCTCGGAGACTTGGACACGGACTGGAACCTCCTCGGAGACTTGGACACGGACTGGAACCTCCTCGGAGAATTGGAGACGGACTGGAACCTCCTCGGAGACGTGGACACGGACTGGAACCTCCTCGGAGACTTGGACACGGACTGGAACCTCCTCGGAGAATTGGACAAGGACTGGAACCTCCACCGAGACTTGGACACGGACTGGAACCTCCTCGGAGACTTGGACACGGACTGGAACCACCCGGAGACTTGGACACGGACTGGAAACACCTCAGAGACTGGGACACGGACTGGAATCACCTCGGAGACTGGGACACGGTCTGGAAACACCTCGGAGACTTGGACACGGACTGGAAACACCTCGGAGACTTGGACACGGACTGGAACCTCCTCGGAGACTTGGACACGGACTGGAACCTCCTCGGAGAATTGGAGACGGACTGGAACCTCCTCGGAGACGTGGACACGGACTGGAACCTCCTCGGAGACTTGGACACGGACTGGAACCTCCTCGGAGAATTGGACAAGGACTGGAACCTCCACCGAGACTTGGACACGGATTGGAACCTCCTCGGAGACTTGGACACGGACTGGAACCACCCGGAGACTGGGACACGGACTGGAAACACCTCGGAGACTTGGACAAGGACTGGAACCTCCTCAGAGACTTGGACACGGACTGGAAACTCCTCGGAGAATTGGACAAGGACTGGAAACTCCTCAGAGACTTGAACACTGACTGGAACCTCCTCGGAGACTTGGACACGGACTGGAACCACCCGGAGACTGGGACACGGACTGGAAACACCTCGGAGACTGGGACACGGACTGGAAACACCTCGGAGACGTGGACACGGACTGAAAAGACTTTGGAGACTCGGACACGGACTGGAACCTCCCGGAGACTCGGACGCGGACTGGAAAGCTCCTCGGAGACTTGGACACGGACTGGAACCTCCCGGAGACTCGGACACGGACTGGAAACTCCTCGGAGACTCGGACACGGACTGGAAACACCTCGGAGACTCGGACACGGACTGGAAACACCTCGGAGACTCGGACACGGACTGGAACCTCCTAGGAGACTTGGACACGGACTGGAAACACCACGGAGACACGGACACGGACTGGAACCTCCTCAGAGACTTGGACATGGACTGGAAACACCTCGGAGACTTGGACACGGACTGGAACCTCTTCAGAGACTTGGACACCGACGGGAAACACCTCGGAGACTTGGACACGGACTGGAAACTCCTCGGAGACTTGGACACGGACTGGAACCTCCTCAGAGACTTGGACAAGGACGGGAACCTCCTCAGAGACTTGGACACGGACTGGAACCTCCTCGGTGAATTGGACACGGACTGGAACCTCCTCGGAGACTTGGACACGGACTGGAAACACCTCAGAGACTGGGACACGGACTGGAAACACCTCGGAGACTGGGACACGGACTGGAAACACCTCGGAGACTTGGACACGGACTGGAAACACCTCGGAGAATTGGACACGGACTGGAACCTCCTCGGAGACTTGGACACGGACTGGAACCTCCTCGGAGACTCGGAGACGGACTGGAACCTCCTAGGAGACTTGGACACGGACTGGAAACACCTCGGGGACTCGGACACGGACTTGAACCTCCTCAGAGACTTGGACATGGACTGGAAAAACGTCGGAGACTTGGACACGGACTGGAACCTCCTCAGAGACTCGGACACGGACTGGAACCTCCTCGGAGACTTGGACACGGACTGGAAACACCACGGAGACTTGGACACGGACTGGAAACACCTCGGAGACTCGGACACGGACTGGAAACACCTCGGAGACTCGGACACGGACTGGAACCGCCTAGGAGACTTGGACACGGACTGGAAACACCTCGGAGACTCGGACACGGACTGGAACCACCCGGAGACTGGGACACGAACTGGAAACACCTCGGAGACTTGGACAAGGACTGGAACCTCCTCAGAGACTTGGACACGGACTGGAACCTCCTCGGAGAATTGGACAAGGACTGGAACCTCCTCAGAGACTTGAACACTGACTGGAACCTCCTCGGAGACTTGGACACGGACTGGAACCACCCGGAGACTGGGACACGGACTGGAAACACCTCGGAGACTGGGACACGGACTGGAAACACCTCGGAGACGTGGACACTGACTGAAAAGACTTTGGAGACTCGGACACGGACTGGAACCTCCCGGAGACTCGGACGCGGACTGGAAAGCTCCTCGGAGATTGGACACGGACTGGAACCTCCCGGAGACTCGGACACGGACTGGAAACTCCTCGGAGACTCGGACACGGACTGGAAACACCTCGGAGACTCGGACTCGGACTGGAAACACCTCGGAGACTCGGACACGGACTGGAACCTCCTAGGAGACTTGGACACGGACTGGAAACACCTCGGAGACACGGACACGGACTGGAACCTCCTCAGAGACTTGGACATGGACTGGAAACACCTCGGAGACTTGGACACGGACTGGAACCTCCTCAGAGACTTGGACACGGACGGGAAACACCTCGGAGACTTGGACACGGACTGGAAACTCCTCGGAGACTTGGACACGGACTGGAACCTCCTCAGAGACTTGGACAAGGACTGGAACCTCCTCAGAGACTTGGAAACGGACTGGAACCTCCTCGGTGAATTGGACACGGACTGGAACCTCCTCGGAGACTTGGACACGGACTGGAAACACCTCAGAGACTGGGACGCGGACTGGAAACACCTCGGAGACTGGGACACGGACTGGAAACACCTCGGAGACTTGGACACGGACTGGAAACACCTCGGAGAATTGGACACGGACTGGAACCTCCTCGGAGACTTGGACACGGACTGGAACCTCCTCGGAGACTCGGAGACGGACTGGAACCTCCTAGGAGACTTGGACACGGACTGGAAACACCTCGGACACTTGGACACGGACTGGAAACTCCTCGGACACTTGGACACGGACAGGAAACACCTCGGAGACTTGGACACGGACTGGAACCTCCTCGGAGACTTGGACACAGACTGGAACCTCCTCAGAGACTTGGACACGGACTGGAACCTCCTCGGACACTTGGACACGGACTGGAAACACCTCGGAGACTTGGACATGGACTGGAACCTCCTCAGAGACTTGGACACGGACTGGAACCTCCTCAGAGACTTGGTCACGGACGGGAAACACCTCGGAGACTTGGACACGGAGTGGAAACTCCTCAGAGACTTGGATACGGACTGGAACCTCCTCAGAGACTTGGACAAGGACTTGAACCTCCTCAGAGACTTGGACACGGACTGGAACCTCCTCGGAGAATTGGACACGGACTGGAACCTCCTCGGAGACTTGGACACGGACTGGAAACACCTCAGAGACTGGGACACGGACTGGAATCACCTCGGAGACTGGGACACGGTCTGGAAACACCTCGGAGACTTGGACGCGGACTGGAAACACCTCGGAGACTTGGACACGGACTGGAACCTCCTCGGAGACTTGGACACGGACTGGAACCTCCTCGGAGAATTGGAGACGGACTGGAACCTCCTCGGAGACGTGGACACGGACTGGAACCTCCTCGGAGACTTGGACACGGACTGGAACCTCCTCGGAGAATTGGACAAGGACTGGAACCTCCACCGAGACTTGGACACGGACTGGAACCTCCTCGGAGACTTGGACACGGACTGGAACCACCCGGAGACTGGGACACGGACTGGAAACACCTCGGAGACTTGGACAAGGACTGGAACCTCCTCAGAGACTTGGACACGGACTGGAACCTCCTCGGAGAATTGGACAAGGACTGGAAACTCCTCAGAGACTTGAACACTGACTGGAACCTCCTCGGAGACTTGGACACGGACTGGAACCACCCGGAGACTGGGACACGGACTGGAAAGACCTCGGAGACTGGGACACGGACTGGAAACACCTCGGAGACGTGGACACGGACTGGAAAGCTCCTCGGAGACTTGGACACGGACTGGAACCTCCCGGAGACTCGGACACGGACTGGAAACTCCTCGGAGACTCGGACACGGACTGGAAACACCTCGGAGACTCGGACACGGACTGGAAACACCTCGGAGACTCGGACACGGACTGGAACCTCCTAGGAGACTTGGACACGGACTGGAAACACCACGGAGACACGGACACGGACTGGAACCTCCTCAGAGACTTGGACATGGACTGGAAACACCTCGGAGACTTGGACACGGACTGGAACCTCCTCAGAGACTCGGACACGGACTGGAACCTCCTCAGAGACTTGGACACGGACTGGAACCTCCTCGGAGACTTGGACACGGACTGGAACCTCCTCAGAGACTTGGACAAGGACTGGAACCTCCTCAGAGACTTGGACACGGACTGGAACCTCCTCGGAGACTTGGACACGGACTGGAAACACCTCGGACACTTGGACACGGACTGGAAACTCCTCGGACACTTGGACACGGACAGGAAACACCTCGGAGACTTGGACACGGACTGGATCCTCCTCGGAGACTTGGACACAGACTGGAACCTCCTCAGAGACTTGGACACGGACTGGAACCTCCTCGGACACTTGGACACGGACTGGAAACACCTCGGAGACTTGGACATGGACTGGAACCTCCTCAGAGACTTGGACACGGACTGGAACCTCCTCAGAGACTTGGTCACGGACGGGAAACACCTCGGAGACTTGGACACGGAGTGGAAACTCCTCAGAGACTTGGATACGGACTGGAACCTCCTCAGAGACTTGGACAAGGACTTGAACCTCCTCAGAGACTTGGACACGGACTGGAACCTCCTCGGAGAATTGGACACGGACTGGAACCTCCTCGGAGACTTGGACACGGACTGGAAACACCTCAGAGACTGGGACACGGACTGGAATCACCTCGGAGACTGGGACACGGTCTGGAAACACCTCGGAGACTTGGACACGGACTGGAAACACCTCGGAGACTTGGACACGGACTGGAACCTCCTCGGAGACTTGGACACGGACTGGAACCTCCTCGGAGAATTGGAGACGGACTGGAACCTCCTCGGAGACGTGGACACGGACTGGAACCTCCTCGGAGACTTGGACACGGACTGGAACCTCCTCGGAGAATTGGACAAGGACTGGAACCTCCACCGAGACTTGGACACGGACTGGAACCTCCTCGGAGACTTGGACACGGACTGGAACCACCCGGAGACTTGGACACGGACTGGAAACACCTCAGAGACTGGGACACGGACTGGAATCACCTCGGAGACTGGGACACGGTCTGGAAACACCTCGGAGACTTGGACACGGACTGGAAACACCTCGGAGACTTGGACACGGACTGGAACCTCCTCGGAGACTTGGACACGGACTGGAACCTCCTCGGAGAATTGGAGACGGACTGGAACCTCCTCGGAGACGTGGACACGGACTGGAACCTCCTCGGAGACTTGGACACGGACTGGAACCTCCTCGGAGAATTGGACAAGGACTGGAACCTCCACCGAGACTTGGACACGGACTGGAACCTCCTCGGAGACTTGGACACGGACTGGAACCACCCGGAGACTGGGACACGGACTGGAAACACCTCGGAGACTTGGACAAGGACTGGAACCTCCTCAGAGACTTGGACACGGACTGGAAACTCCTCGGAGAATTGGACAAGGACTGGAAACTCCTCAGAGACTTGAACACTGACTGGAACCTCCTCGGAGACTTGGACACGGACTGGAACCACCCGGAGACTGGGACACGGACTGGAAACACCTCGGAGACTGGGACACGGACTGGAAACACCTCGGAGACGTGGACACGGACTGAAAAGACTTTGGAGACTCGGACACGGACTGGAACCTCCCGGAGACTCGGACGCGGACTGGAAAGCTCCTCGGAGACTTGGACACGGACTGGAACCTCCCGGAGACTCGGACACGGACTGGAAACTCCTCGGAGACTCGGACACGGACTGGAAACACCTCGGAGACTCGGACACGGACTGGAAACACCTCGGAGACTCGGACACGGACTGGAACCTCCTAGGAGACTTGGACACGGACTGGAAACACCACGGAGACACGGACACGGACTGGAACCTCCTCAGAGACTTGGACATGGACTGGAAACACCTCGGAGACTTGGACACGGACTGGAACCACCCGGAGACTTGGACACGGACTGGAAACACCTCAGAGACTGGGACACGGACTGGAATCACCTCGGAGACTGGGACACGGTCTGGAAACACCTCGGAGACTTGGACACGGACTGGAAACACCTCGGAGACTTGGACACGGACTGGAACCTCCTCGGAGACTTGGACACGGACTGGAACCTCCTCGGAGAATTGGAGACGGACTGGAACCTCCTCGGAGACGTGGACACGGACTGGAACCTCCTCGGAGACTTGGACACGGACTGGAACCTCCTCGGAGAATTGGACAAGGACTGGAACCTCCACCGAGACTTGGACACGGACTGGAACCTCCTCGGAGACTTGGACACGGACTGGAACCACCCGGAGACTGGGACACGGACTGGAAACACCTCGGAGACTTGGACAAGGACTGGAACCTCCTCAGAGACTTGGACACGGACTGGAAACTCCTCGGAGAATTGGACAAGGACTGGAAACTCCTCAGAGACTTGAACACTGACTGGAACCTCCTCGGAGACTTGGACACGGACTGGAACCACCCGGAGACTGGGACACGGACTGGAAACACCTCGGAGACTGGGACACGGACTGGAAACACCTCGGAGACGTGGACACGGACTGAAAAGACTTTGGAGACTCGGACACGGACTGGAACCTCCCGGAGACTCGGACGCGGACTGGAAAGCTCCTCGGAGACTTGGACACGGACTGGAACCTCCCGGAGACTCGGACACGGACTGGAAACTCCTCGGAGACTCGGACACGGACTGGAAACACCTCGGAGACTCGGACACGGACTGGAAACACCTCGGAGACTCGGACACGGACTGGAACCTCCTAGGAGACTTGGACACGGACTGGAAACACCACGGAGACACGGACACGGACTGGAACCTCCTCAGAGACTTGGACATGGACTGGAAACACCTCGGAGACTTGGACACGGACTGGAACCTCTTCAGAGACTTGGACACCGACGGGAAACACCTCGGAGACTTGGACACGGACTGGAAACTCCTCGGAGACTTGGACACGGACTGGAACCTCCTCAGAGACTTGGACAAGGACTGGAACCTCCTCAGAGACTTGGACACGGACTGGAACCTCCTCGGTGAATTGGACACGGACTGGAACCTCCTCGGAGACTTGGACACGGACTGGAAACACCTCAGAGACTGGGACACGGACTGGAAACACCTCGGAGACTGGGACACGGACTGGAAACACCTCGGAGACTTGGACACGGACTGGAAACACCTCGGAGAATTGGACACGGACTGGAACCTCCTCGGAGACTTGGACACGGACTGGAACCTCCTCGGAGACTCGGAGACGGACTGGAACCTCCTAGGAGACTTGGACACGGACTGGAAACACCTCGGGGACTCGGACACGGACTTGAACCTCCTCAGAGACTTGGACATGGACTGGAAAAACGTCGGAGACTTGGACACGGACTGGAACCTCCTCAGAGACTCGGACACGGACTGGAACCTCCTCGGAGACTTGGACACGGACTGGAAACACCTCGGAGACTTGGACACGGACTGGAAACACCTCGGAGACTCGGACACGGACTGGAAACACCTCGGAGACTCGGACACGGACTGGAACCGCCTAGGAGACTTGGACACGGACTGGAAACACCTCGGAGACTCGGACACGGACTGGAACCACCCGGAGACTGGGACACGGACTGGAAACACCTCGGAGACTTGGACAAGGACTGGAACCTCCTCAGAGACTTGGACACGGACTGGAACCTCCTCGGAGAATTGGACAAGGACTGGAACCTCCTCAGAGACTTGAACACTGACTGGAACCTCCTCGGAGACTTGGACACGGACTGGAACCACCCGGAGACTGGGACACGGACTGGAAACACCTCGGAGACTGGGACACGGACTGGAAACACCTCGGAGACGTGGACACTGACTGAAAAGACTTTGGAGACTCGGACACGGACTGGAACCTCCCGGAGACTCGGACGCGGACTGGAAAGCTCCTCGGAGACTTGGACACGGACTGGAACCTCCCGGAGACTCGGACACGGACTGGAAACTCCTCGGAGACTCGGACACGGACTGGAAACACCTCGGAGACTCGGACTCGGACTGGAAACACCTCGGAGACTCGGACACGGACTGGAACCTCCTAGGAGACTTGGACACGGACTGGAAACACCTCGGAGACACGGACACGGACTGGAACCTCCTCAGAGACTTGGACATGGACTGGAAACACCTCGGAGACTTGGACACGGACTGGAACCTCCTCAGAGACTTGGACACGGACGGGAAACACCTCGGAGACTTGGACACGGACTGGAAACTCCTCGGAGACTTGGACACGGACTGGAACCTCCTCAGAGACTTGGACAAGGACTGGAACCTCCTCAGAGACTTGGACACGGACTGGAACCTCCTCGGTGAATTGGACACGGACTGGAACCTCCTCGGAGACTTGGACACGGACTGGAAACACCTCAGAGACTGGGACACGGACTGGAAACACCTCGGAGACTGGGACACGGACTGGAAACACCTCGGAGACTTGGACACGGACTGGAAACACCTCGGAGAATTGGACACGGACTGGAACCTCCTCGGAGACTTGGACACGGACTGGAACCTCCTCGGAGACTCGGAGACGGACTGGAACCTCCTAGGAGACTTGGACACGGACTGGAAACACCTCGGGGACTCGGACACGGACTTGAACCTCCTCAGAGACTTGGACATGGACTGGAAAAACGTCGGAGACTTGGACACGGACTGGAACCTCCTCAGAGACTCGGACACGGACTGGAACCTCCTCGGAGACTTGGACACGGACTGGAAACACCTCGGAGACTTGGACACGGACTGGAAACACCTCGGAGACTCGGACACGGACTGGAAACACCTCGGAGACTCGGACACGGACTGGAACCGCCTAGGAGACTTGGACACGGACTGGAAACACATCGGAGACTCGGACACGGACTGGAACCTCCTCCGAGACTTGGACATGGACTGGAAACACCTCGGAGACTTGGACACGGACTGGAAACACCTCGGACACTTGGACACGGACTGGAAACTGCTCGGACACTTGGACACGGACAGGAAACACCTCGGAGACTTGGACACGGACTGGAACCTGCTCGGAGACTTGGACACGGACTGGAACCTCCTCAGAGACTTGGACACGGACTGGAACCTCCTCGGACACTTGGACACGGACTGGAAACACCTCGGAGACTTGGACATGGACTGGAACCTCCTCAGAGACTTGGACACGGACTGGAACCTCCTCAGAGACTTGGACACGGACGGGAAACACCTCGGAGACCTGGACACGGAGTGGAAACTCCTCAGAGACTTGGATACGGACTGGAACCTCCTCAGAGACTTGGACAAGGACTTGAACCTCCTCAGAGACTTGGACACGGACTGGAACCTCCTCGGAGAATTGGACACGGACTGGAACCTCCTCGGAGACTTGGACACGGACTGGAAACACCTCAGAGACTGGGACACGGACTGGAATCACCTCGGAGACTGGGACACGGACTGGAAACACCTCGGAGACTTGGACACGGACTGGAAACACCTCGGAGAATTGGACACGGACTGGAACCTCCTCAGAGACTCGGACACGGACTGGAACCTCCTCGGAGACTTGGACACGGACTGGAAACACCTCGGAGACTTGGAAACGGACTGGAAACACCTCGGAGAATTGGACACGGACTGGAACCTCCTCGGAGACTTGGACACGGACTGGAACCTCCTCGGAGACTCGGACACGGACTGGAACCTCCTAGGAGACTTGGACACGGACTGGAAACACCTCGGAGACTCGGACACGGACTGGAACCTCCTGAGAGACTTGGACATTGACTGGAAAAACGTCGGAGACTTGGACACGGACTGGAACCTCCTCAGAGACTCGGACACGGACTGGAACCTCCTCGGAGACTTGGACACGGACTGGAAACACCTCGGAGACTTGGACACGGACTGGAAACACCTCGGAGACTCGGACATGGACTGGAAACACCTCGGAGACTCGGACACGGACTGGAACCTCCTAGGAGACTTGGACACGGACTGGAAACACCTCGGAGACTCGGACACGGACTGGAACCTCCTCAGAGACTTGGACATGGACTGGAAACACCTCGGAGACTTGGACACGGACTGGAAACACCTCGGACACTTGGACACGGACTGGAACCTCCTCGGACACTTGGACACGGACAGGAAACACCTCGGAGACTTGGACACGGACTGGAACCTCCTCGGAGACTTGGACACGGACTGGAACCTCCTCAGAGACTTGGACACGGACTGGAACCTCCTCGGACACTTGGACACGGACTGGAAACACCTCGGAGACTTGGACATGGACTGGAACCTCCTCAGAGACTTGGACACGGACTGGAACCTCCTCAGAGACTTGGTCACGGACGGGAAACACCTCGGAGACTTGGACACGGAGTGGAAACTCCTCAGAGACTTGGATACGGACTGGAACCTCCTCAGAGACTTGGACAAGGACTTGAACCTCCTCAGAGACTTGGACACGGACTGGAACCTCCTCGGAGAATTGGACACGGACTGGAACCTCCTCGGAGACTTGGACACGGACTGGAAACACCTCAGAGACTGGGACACGGACTGGAATCACCTCGGAGACTGGGACACGGACTGGAAACACCTCGGAGACTTGGACACGGACTGGAAACACCTCGGAGAATTGGACACGGACTGGAACCTCCTCGGAGACTTGGACACGGACTGGAACCTCCTCGGAGACTTGGACACGGACTGGAACCTCCTCGGAGAATTGGAGACGGACTGGAACCTCCTCGGAGACGTGGACACGGACTGGAACCTCCTCGGAGACTTGGACACGGACTGGAACCTCCTCGGAGAATTGGACAAGGCCTGGAACCTCCTCCGAGACTTGGACACGGACTGGAACCTCCTCGGAGACTTGGACACGGACTGGAACCACCCGGAGACTGGGACACGGACTGGAAACACCTCGGAGACTTGGACAAGGACTGGAACCTCCTCAGAGACTTGGACACGGACTGGAACCTCCTCGGAGAATTGGACAAGGACTGGAACCTCCTCGGAGACTTGAACACTGACTGGAACCTCCTCGGAGACTTGGACACGGACTGGAACCACCCGGAGACTGGGACACGGACAGGAAACACCTCGGAGACTGGGACACGGACTGGAAACACCTCGGAGACGTGGATACGGACTGAAAAGACTTTGGAGACTCGGACACGGACTGGAACCTCCCGGAGACTCGGACGCGGACTGGAAAGCTCCTCGGAGACTTGGACACGGAGTGGAACATCCCGGAGACTCGGACACGGACTGGAAACTCCTCGGAGACTCGGACACGGACTGGAAACACCTCGGAGACTCGGACACGGACTGGAAACACCTCGGAGACTCGGACACGGACTGGAACCTCCTAGGAGACTTGGACACGGACTGGAAACACCTCGGAGACTCGGACACGGACTGGAACCTCCTCAGAGACTTGGACATGGACTGAAAACACCTCGGAGACTTGGACACGGACTGGAACCTCCTCAGAGACTTGGACACGGACGGGAAACACCTCGGAGACTTGGACACGGACTGGAAACTCCTCGGAGACTTGGACACGGACTGGAACCTCCTCAGAGACTTGGACAAGGACTGGAACCTCCTCAGAGACTTGGACACGGACTGGAACCTCCTCGGAGAATTGGACACGGACTGGAACCTCCTCGGAGACTTGGACACGGACTGGAAACACCTCAGAGACTGGTACACGGACTGGAAACACCTCGGAGACTGGGACACGGACTGGAAACACCTCGGAGACTTGGACACGGACTGGAAACACCTCGGAGAATTGGACACGGACTGGAACCTCCTCGGAGACTTGGACACGGACTGGAACCTCCTCGGAGACTCGGACACGGACTGGAACCTCCTAGGAGACTTGGACACGGACTGGAAACACCTCGGAGACTCGGACACGGACTGGAACCTCCTCAGAGACTTGGACATGGACTGGAAAAACGTCGGAGACTTGGACACGGACTGGAACCTCCTCAGAGACTCGGACACGGACTGGAACCTCCTCGGAGACTTGGATACGGACTGGAAACACCTCGGAGACTTGGACACGGACTGGAAACACCTCGGAGACTCGGACACGGAATGGAAACACCTCGGAGACTCGGACACGGACTGGAACCTCCTAGGAGACTTGGACACGGACTGGAAACACCTCGGAGACTCGGACACGGACTGGAACCTCCTCAGAGACTTGGACATGGACTGGAAATACCTCGGAGACTTGGACAGGGACTGGAACCTCCTCAGAGACTCGGACACGGACTGGAACCTCCTCGGAGACTTGGACACGGACTGGAAACACCTCGGAGACTTGGACACGGACTGGAAACACCTCGGACACTTGGACACGGACTGGAAACCCCTCGGACACTTGGACACGGACAGGAAACACCTCGGAGACTTGGACACGGACTGGAACCTGCTCGGAGACTTGGACACGGACTGGAAACACCTCGGAGACTTGGACATGGACTGGAACCTCCTCAGAGACTTGGACACGGACTGGAACCTCCTCAGAGACTTGGACACGGACGGGAAACACCTCGGAGACTTGGACACGGAGTGGAAACTCCTCAGAGACTTGGATACGGACTGGAACCTCCTCAGAGACTTGGCACGGACTGGAACCTCCTCGGAGAATTGGACACGGACTGGAACCTCCTCGGAGACTTGGACACGGACTGGAAACACCTCAGAGACTTGGACACGGACTGGAACCTCCTCGGAGACTTGGACACGGACTGGAACCTCCTCGGAGACTTGGACACGGACTGGAACCTCCTCGGAGACTTGGACACGGACTGGAACCACCCGGAGACTGGGACACGGACTGGAAACACCTCGGAGACTTGGACAAGGACTGGAACCTCCTCAGAGACTTGGACACGGACTGGAACCTCCTCGGAGAATTGGACAAGGACTGGAACCTCCTCAGAGACTTGGACACGGACTGGAACCTCCTCGGAGACTTGGACACGGACTGGAATCACCCGGAGACTGGGACACGGACTAGAAACACCTCGGAGACTGGGACACGGACTGGAAACACCTCGGAGACGTGGACACGGACTGGAAAGACTTTGGAGACTCGGACACGGACTGGAACCTCCTGGAGACCTGGACACGGACTGGAAAGCTCCTCGGAGACTTGGACACGGACCGGAACCTCCCGGAGACACGGACACGGACTGGAAACTCCTCGGAGACTCGGACACGGACTGGAACCTCCTCAGAGACTTGGACATGGACTGGAAACACCTCGGAGACTTGGACACGGACTGGAACCTCCTCAGAGACTTGGACACGGACGGGAAACACCTCGGAGACTTGGACACGGACTGGAAACTCCTCGGAGACATGGACACAGACTGGAACCTCCTCAGAGACTTGGACAAGGACTGGAAACTCCTCAGAGATTTGGACACGGACTGGAACCTCCTCGGAGAATTGGACACGGACTGGAACCTCCTCGGAGACTTGGACACGGACTGGAAACACCTCAGAGACTGGGACACGGACTGGAAACACGTCGGAGACTGGGACATGGACTGGAAACACCTCGGAGACTTGGACACGGACTGGAAACACCTCGGAGACTTGGACATGGACTGGAACCTCCTCAGAGACTCGGACACGGACTGGAAACACCTCGGAGACTCGGACACGGACTGGAAACACCTCGGAGACTCGGACACGGACTGGAACCTCCTAGGAGACTTGGACACGGACTGGAAACACCTCGGAGACTCGGACACGGACTGGAACCTCCTCAGAGACTTGGACATGGACTGAAAACACCTCGGAGACTTGGACACGGACTGGAACCTCCTCAGAGACTTGGACACGGACGGGAAACACCTCGGAGACTTGGACACGGACTGGAAACTCCTCGGAGACTTGGACACGGACTGGAACCTCCTCAGAGACTTGGACAAGGACTGGAACCTCCTCAGAGACTTGGACACGGACTGGAACCTCCTCGGAGAATTGGACACGGACTGGAACCTCCTCGGAGACTTGGACACGGACTGGAAACACCTCAGAGACTGGTACACGGACTGGAAACACCTCGGAGACTGGGACACGGACTGGAAACACCTCGGAGACTTGGACACGGACTGGAAACACCTCGGAGAATTGGACACGGACTGGAACCTCCTCGGAGACTTGGACACGGACTGGAACCTCCTCGGAGACTCGGACACGGACTGGAACCTCCTAGGAGACTTGGACACGGACTGGAAACACCTCGGAGACTCGGACACGGACTGGAACCTCCTCAGAGACTTGGACATGGACTGGAAAAACGTCGGAGACTTGGACACGGACTGGAACCTCCTCAGAGACTCGGACACGGACTGGAACCTCCTCGGAGACTTGGATACGGACTGGAAACACCTCGGAGACTTGGACACGGACTGGAAACACCTCGGAGACTCGGACACGGAATGGAAACACCTCGGAGACTCGGACACGGACTGGAACCTCCTAGGAGACTTGGACACGGACTGGAAACACCTCGGAGACTCGGACACGGACTGGAACCTCCTCAGAGACTTGGACATGGACTGGAAATACCTCGGAGACTTGGACAGGGACTGGAACCTCCTCAGAGACTCGGACACGGACTGGAACCTCCTCGGAGACTTGGACACGGACTGGAAACACCTCGGAGACTTGGACACGGACTGGAAACACCTCGGACACTTGGACACGGACTGGAAACCCCTCGGACACTTGGACACGGACAGGAAACACCTCGGAGACTTGGACACGGACTGGAACCTGCTCGGAGACTTGGACACGGACTGGAAACACCTCGGAGACTTGGACATGGACTGGAACCTCCTCAGAGACTTGGACACGGACTGGAACCTCCTCAGAGACTTGGACACGGACGGGAAACACCTCGGAGACTTGGACACGGAGTGGAAACTCCTCAGAGACTTGGATACGGACTGGAACCTCCTCAGAGACTTGGCACGGACTGGAACCTCCTCGGAGAATTGGACACGGACTGGAACCTCCTCGGAGACTTGGACACGGACTGGAAACACCTCAGAGACTTGGACACGGACTGGAACCTCCTCGGAGACTTGGACACGGACTGGAACCTCCTCGGAGACTTGGACACGGACTGGAACCTCCTCGGAGACTTGGACACGGACTGGAACCACCCGGAGACTGGGACACGGACTGGAAACACCTCGGAGACTTGGACAAGGACTGGAACCTCCTCAGAGACTTGGACACGGACTGGAACCTCCTCGGAGAATTGGACAAGGACTGGAACCTCCTCAGAGACTTGGACACGGACTGGAACCTCCTCGGAGACTTGGACACGGACTGGAATCACCCGGAGACTGGGACACGGACTAGAAACACCTCGGAGACTGGGACACGGACTGGAAACACCTCGGAGACGTGGACACGGACTGGAAAGACTTTGGAGACTCGGACACGGACTGGAACCTCCTGGAGACCTGGACACGGACTGGAAAGCTCCTCGGAGACTTGGACACGGACCGGAACCTCCCGGAGACACGGACACGGACTGGAAACTCCTCGGAGACTCGGACACGGACTGGAACCTCCTCAGAGACTTGGACATGGACTGGAAACACCTCGGAGACTTGGACACGGACTGGAACCTCCTCAGAGACTTGGACACGGACGGGAAACACCTCGGAGACTTGGACACGGACTGGAAACTCCTCGGAGACATGGACACAGACTGGAACCTCCTCAGAGACTTGGACAAGGACTGGAAACTCCTCAGAGATTTGGACACGGACTGGAACCTCCTCGGAGAATTGGACACGGACTGGAACCTCCTCGGAGACTTGGACACGGACTGGAAACACCTCAGAGACTGGGACACGGACTGGAAACACGTCGGAGACTGGGACATGGACTGGAAACACCTCGGAGACTTGGACACGGACTGGAAACACCTCGGAGAATTGGACACGGACTGGAACCTCCTCGGAGACTTGGACACGGACTGGAACCTCCTCGGAGACTTGGACACGGACTGGAACCTCCTCGGAGACTCGGACACGGACTGGAACCTCCTCGGAGACTCGGACACGGACTGGAAACACCTCGGAGACTTGGACACGGACTGGAAACACCTCGGACACTTGGACACGGACTGGAAACACCACGGACACTTGGACACGGACAGGAAACACCTCGGAGACTTGGACACGGACTGGAACCTCCTCAGAGACTTGGACACGGACTGGAAACACCTCAGAGACTGGGACACGGACTGGAAACACCTCGGAGACTGGGACACGGACTGGAAACACCTCGGAGACTTGGACACGGACTGGAAACACCTCGGAGAATTGGACACGGACTGGAACCTCCTCGGAGACTTGCACACGGACTGGAACCTCCTCGGAGACTTGGACACGGACTGGAACCTCCTCGGAGACTTGGACACGGACTGGAACCTCCTCGGAGACTTGGACACAGACTGGAACCTCCTCGGAGACTTGGACACGGACTGGAACCTCCTCGGAGACTTGGACACGGACTGGAACCTCCTCGGAGAATTGGACAAGTACTGGAACCTCCTCAGAGACTTGGACACGGACTGGAACCTCCTCGGAGAATTGGACACGGACTGGAACCTCCTCAGAGACTTGGACACGGACTGGAACCTCCTCGGAGTATTGGACAAGGACTGGAACCTCCTCAGAGACTTGGACACGGACTGGAACCTCCTCGGAGACTTGGACACGGACTGGAACCACCTCGGAGACTTGGACAAGGACTGGAACCTCCTCAGAGACTTGGACACGGACTGGAACCTCCTCGGAGAATTGGACAAGGACTGGAACCTCCTCAGAGACTTGGACACGGACTGGAAACTCCTCGGAGACTTGGACACGGACTGGAATCACCCGGAGACTGGGACACGGACTGGAAACACCTCGGAGACTGGGACACGGACTGGAAAGACTTTGGAGACTCGGACACGGACTGGAACCTCCTGGAGACCTGGACACGGACTGGAAAGCTCCTCGGAGACTTGGACACGGACCGGAACCTCCCGGAGACACGGACACGGACTGGAAACTCCTCGGAGACTCGGACACGGACTGGAACCTCCTCAGAGACTTGGACATGGACTGGAAACACCTCGGAGACTTGGACACGGACTGGAACCTCCTCAGAGACTTGGACACGGACGGGAAACACCTCGGAGACTTGGACACGGACTGGAAACTCCTCGGAGACATGGACACAGACTGGAACCTCCTCAGAGACTTGGACAAGGACTGGAAACTCCTCAGAGATTTGGACACGGACTGGAACCTCCTCGGAGAATTGGACACGGACTGGAACCTCCTCGGAGACTTGGACACGGACTGGAAACACCTCAGAGACTGGGACACGGACTGGAAACACGTCGGAGACTGGGACATGGACTGGAAACACCTCGGAGACTTGGACACGGACTGGAAACACCTCGGAGAATTGGACACGGACTGGAACCTCCTCGGAGACTTGGACACGGACTGGAACCTCCTCGGAGACTTGGACACGGACTGGAACCTCCTCGGAGACTCGGACACGGACTGGAACCTCCTCGGAGACTCGGACACGGACTGGAAACACCTCGGAGACTTGGACACGGACTGGAAACACCTCGGACACTTGGACACGGACTGGAAACACCACGGACACTTGGACACGGACAGGAAACACCTCGGAGACTTGGACACGGACTGGAACCTCCTCAGAGACTTGGACACGGACTGGAAACACCTCAGAGACTGGGACACGGACTGGAAACACCTCGGAGACTGGGACACGGACTGGAAACACCTCGGAGACTTGGACACGGACTGGAAACACCTCGGAGAATTGGACACGGACTGGAACCTCCTCGGAGACTTGGACACGGACTGGAACCTCCTCGGAGACTTGGACACGGACTGGAACCTCCTCGGAGACTTGGACACGGACTGGAACCTCCTCGGAGACTTGGACACAGACTGGAACCTCCTCGGAGACTTGGACACGGACTGGAACCTCCTCGGAGACTTGGACACGGACTGGAACCTCCTCGGAGAATTGGACAAGTACTGGAACCTCCTCAGAGACTTGGACACGGACTGGAACCTCCTCGGAGAATTGGACACGGACTGGAACCTCCTCAGAGACTTGGACACGGACTGGAACCTCCTCGGAGTATTGGACAAGGACTGGAACCTCCTCAGAGACTTGGACACGGACTGGAACCTCCTCGGAGACTTGGACACGGACTGGAACCACCTCGGAGACTTGGACAAGGACTGGAACCTCCTCAGAGACTTGGACACGGACTGGAACCTCCTCGGAGAATTGGACAAGGACTGGAACCTCCTCAGAGACTTGGACACGGACTGGAAACTCCTCGGAGACTTGGACACGGACTGGAATCACCCGGAGACTGGGACACGGACTGGAAACACCTCGGAGACTGGGACACGGACTGGAAACACCTCGGAGACGTGGACACGGACTGGAAAGACTTTGGAGACTCGGACACGGACTGGAACCTCCCGGAGACTTGGACACGGACTGGAAAGCTCCTCGGAGACTTGGACACGGACCGGAACCTCCCGGAGACACGGACACGGACTGGAAACTCCTCGGAGACTCGGACACGGACTGGAAACACCTCGGAGACTCGGACACGGACTGGAAACACCTCGGAGACTCGGACACGGACTGGAACCTCCTAGGAGACTTGGACACGGACTGGAAACACCTCGGAGACTCGGACACGGACTGGAACCTCCTCAGAGACTTGGACATGGACTGGAAACACCTCGGAGACTTGGACACGGACTGGAACCTCCTCAGAGACTTGGACACGGACGGGAAACACCTCGGAGACTTGGACACGGACTGGAATCACCCGGAGACTTGGACACGGCCTGGAAACACCTCGGAGACTGGGACACGGACTGGAAACACCTCGGAGACGTGGACACGGACTGGAAAGAATTTGGAGACTCGGACACGGACTGGAACCTCCCGGAGACTCGGACACGGACTGGAAAGCTCCTCGGAGACTTGGACACGGACTGGAACCTCCCGGAGACTCGGACACGGACTGGAACCTCCTCGGAGACTTGGACACGGACTGGAAACACCTCAGAGACTGGGACACGGACTGGAAACACCTCGGAGACTGGGACACGGACTGGAAACACCTCGGAGACTTGGACACGGACTGGAAACACCTCGGAGAATTGGACACGGACTGGAACCTCCTCGGAGACTTGGACACGGACTGGAACCTCCTCGGAGTCTTGGACACGGACTGGAACCTCCTCGGAGACTTGGACACGGACTGGAACCTCCTCGGAGACTTGGACACAGACTGGAACCTCCTCGGAGACTTGGACACGGACTGGAACCTCCTCGGAGACTTGGACACGGACTGGAACCTCCTCGGAGAATTGGACAAGTACTGGAACCTCCTCAGAGACTTGGACACGGACTGGAACCTCCTCGGAGAATTGGACACGGACTGGAACCTCCTCAGAGACTTGGACACGGACTGGAACCTCCTCGGAGTATTGGACAAGGACTGGAACCTCCTCAGAGACTTGGACACGGACTGGAACCTCCTCGGAGACTTGGACACGGACTGGAACCACCTCGGAGACTTGGACAAGGACTGGAACCTCCTCAGAGACTTGGACACGGACTGGAACCTCCTCGGAGAATTGGACAAGGACTGGAACCTCCTCAGAGACTTGGACACGGACTGGAAACTCCTCGGAGACTTGGACACGGACTGGAATCACCCGGAGACTGGGACACGGACTGGAAACACCTCGGAGACTGGGACACGGACTGGAAACACCTCGGAGACGTGGACACGGACTGGAAAGACTTTGGAGACTCGGACACGGACTGGAACCTCCCGGAGACTTGGACACGGACTGGAAAGCTCCTCGGAGACTTGGACACGGACCGGATCCTCCCGGAGACACGGACACGGACTGGAAACTCCTCGGAGACTCGGACACGGACTGGAAACACCTCGGAGACTCGGACACGGACTGGAAACACCTCGGAGACTCGGACACGGACTGGAACCTCCTAGGAGACTTGGACACGGACTGGAAACACCTCGGAGACTCGGACACGGACTGGAACCTCCTCAGAGACTTGGACATGGACTGGAAACACCTCGGAGACTTGGACACGGACTGGAACCTCCTCAGAGACTTGGACACGGACGGGAAACACCTCGGAGACTTGGACACGGACTGGAATCACCCGGAGACTGGGACACGGCCTGGAAACACCTCGGAGACTGGGACACGGACTGGAAACACCTCGGAGACGTGGACACGGACTGGAAAGAATTTGGAGACTCGGACACGGACTGGAACCTCCCGGAGACTCGGACACGGACTGGAAAGCTCCTCGGAGACTTGGACACGGACTGGAACCTCCCGGAGACTCGGACACGGACTGGAACCTCCTCGGAGACTTGGACACGGACTGGAAACACCTCAGAGACTGGGACACGGACTGGAAACACCTCGGAGACTGGGACACGGACTGGAAACACCTCGGAGACTTGGACACGGACTGGAAACACCTCGGAGAATTGGACACGGACTGGAACCTCCTCGGAGACTTGGACACGGACTGGAACCTCCTCGGAGTCTTGGACACGGACTGGAACCTCCTCGGAGACTTGGACACGGACTGGAACCTCCTCGGAGACTCGGACACGGACTGGAACCTCCTCGGAGACTTGGACACGGACTGGAAACACCTCGGAGACTTGGACACGGACTGGAAACACCTCGGACACTTGGACACGGACTGGAAACACCTCGGACACTGGGACACGGACAGGAAACACCTCGGAGATTTGGACACGGACTGGAACCTCCTCGGAGACTTGGACACGGACTGGAAACACCTCAGAGACTGGGACACGGACTGGAAACACCTCGGAGACTGGCACACGGACTGGAAACACCTCGGAGACTTGGACACGGACTGGAAACACCTCGGAGAATTGGACACGGACTGGAACCTCCTCGGAGACTTGGACACGGACTAGAACCTCCTCGGAGACTTGGACACGGACTGGAACCTCCTCGGAGACTTGGACAAGTACTGGAACCTCCTCGGAGAATTGGACAAGTACTGGAACCTCCTCGGAGAATTGGACACGGACTGGAACCTCCTCAGAGACTTGGACACGGACTGGAACCTCCTCGGAGAATTGGACAAGGACTGGAACCTCCTCAGAGACTTGGACACGGACTGGAACCTCCTCGGGGACTTGGACACGGACTGGAACCACCCGGAGACTGGGACACGGACTGGAAAAACCTCGGAGACTTGGACAAGGACTGGAACCTCCTCAGAGACTTGGACACGTACTGGAACCACCTCGGAGAATTGGACAAGGACTGGAACCTCCTCAGAGACTTGGACACGGACTGGAAACACCTCGGAGACTTGGACACGGACTGGAATCACCCGGAGACTGGGACACGGACTGGAAACACCTCGGAGACTGGGACACGGACTGGAAACACCTCGGAGACGTGGACACGGACTGGAAAGACTTTGGAGTCTCGGACACGGACTGGAACCTCCCGGAGACTCGGACACGGACTGGAAAGCTCCTCGGAGACTTGGACACGGACTGGAACCTCCCGGAGACTCGGACACGGACTGGAAACTCCTCGGAGACTCGGACACGGACTGGAAACACCTCGGAGACTCGGACACGGACTGGAAACACCTCGGAGACTCGGACACGGACTGGAACCTCCTAGGAGACTTGGACACGGACTGGAAACACCTCGGAGACTCGGACACGGAGTGGAACCTCCTCAGAGACTTGGACATGGACTGGAAACACCTCGGAGACTTGGACACGGACTGGAACCTCCTCAGAGACTTGGACACTGACGGGAAACACCTCGGAGACTTGGACACGGACTGGAAACTCCTCGGAGACTTGGACACGGACTGGAACCTCCTCGGAGACTTGGACACAGACTGGAACCTCCTCAGAGACTTGGACAAGGACTGGAACCTCCTCAGAGAATTGGACACGGACTGGAACCTCCTCGGAGAATTGGACACGGACTGGAACCTCCTCGGAGACTTGGACACGGACTGGAAACACCTCAGAGACTGGGACACGGACTGGAAACACTTCGGAGACTGGGACACGGACTGGAAACACCTCGGAGACTTGGACACGGACTGGAAACACCTCGGAGAATTGGACACGGACTGGAACCTCCTCGGAGACTTGGACACGGACTGGAACCTCCTCGGAGACTTGGACACGGACTGGAAACACCTCGGAGACTCGGACACGGACTGGAAACACCTCAGAGACTGGGACACGGACTGGAAAC
Source organism: Hypanus sabinus (assembly GCF_030144855.1). NCBI lineage: Eukaryota > Metazoa > Chordata > Chondrichthyes > Myliobatiformes > Dasyatidae > Hypanus > Hypanus sabinus. The sequence goes on from NW_026781403.1 coordinate 230,028, forward strand.
ACCTCGGAGACTGGGACACGGACTGGAAACACCTCGGAGACTTGGACACGGACTGGAAACACCTCGGAGAATTGGACACGGACTGGAACCTCCTCGGAGACTTGGACACGGACTGGAACCTCCTCGGAGTCTTGGACACGGACTGGAACCTCCTCGGAGACTTGGACACGGACTGGAACCTCCTCGGAGACTCGGACACGGACTGGAACCTCCTCGGAGACTTGGACACGGACTGGAAACACTTCGGGGACTTGGACACGGACTGGAAACACCTCGGACACTTGGACACGGACTGGAAACACCTCGGACACTTGGACACGGACAGGAAACACCTCGGAGACTTGGACACGGACTGGAACCTCCTCGGAGACTTGGACACGGACTGGAAACACCTCAGAGACTGGGACACGGACTGGAAACACCTCGGAGACTGGGACACGGACTGGAAACACCTCGGAGACTTGGACACGGACTGGAAACACCTCGGAGAATTGGACACGGACTGGAACCTCCTCGGAGACTTGGACACGGACTAGAACCTCCTGGGAGACTTGGACACGGACTGGAACCTCCTCGGAGACTTGGACAAGTACTGGAACCTCCTCGGAGAATTGGACAAGTACTGGAACCTCCTCGGAGAATTGGACACGGACTGGAACCTCCTCAGAGACTTGGACACGGACTGGAACCTCCTCGGAGAATTGGACAAGGACTGGAACCTCCTCAGAGACTTGGACACGGACTGGAACCTCCTCGGGGACTTGGACACGGACTGGAACCACCCGGAGACTGGGACACGGACTGGAAAAACCTCGGAGACTTGGACAAGGACTGGAACCTCCTCAGAGACTTGGACACGTACTGGAACCACCTCGGAGAATTGGACAAGGACTGGAACCTCCTCAGAGACTTGGACACGGACTGGAAACTCCTCGGAGACTCGGACACGGCCTGGAAACACCTCGGAGACTCGGACACGGACTGGAAACACCTCGGAGACTCGGACACGGACTGGAACATCCTATGAGACTTGGACACGGACTGGAAACACCTCGGAGACTCGGACACGGAGTGGAACCTCCTCAGAGACTTGGACATGGACTGGAAACACCTCGGAGACTTGGACACGGACTGGAACCTCCTCAGAGACTTGGACACGGACGGGAAACACCTCGGAGACTTGGACACGGACTGGAAACTCCTCGGAGACTTGGACACGGACTGGAACCTCCTCGGAGACTTGGACACAGACTGGAACCTCCTCAGAGACTTGGACAAGGACTGGAACCTCCTCAGAGAATTGGACACGGACTGGAACCTCCTCGGAGAATTGGACACGGACTGGAACCTCCTCGGAGACTTGGACACGGACTGGAAACACCTCAGAGACTGGGACACGGACTGGAAACACCTCGGAGACTGGGACACGGACTGGAAACACCTCGGAGACTTGGACACGGACTGGAAACACCTCGGAGAATTGGACACGGACTGGAACCTCCTCGGAGACTTGGACACGGACTGGAACCTCCTCGGAGACTTGGACACGGACTGGAAACACCTCGGAGACTCGGACACGGACTGGAAACACCTCAGAGACTGGGACACGGACTGGAAACACCTCGGAGACTTGGACACGGACTGGAAACACCTCGGAGAATTGGACACGGACTGGAACCTCCTCGGAGACTTGGACACGGACTGGAACCTCCTCGGAGTCTTGGACACGGACTGGAACCTCCTCGGAGACTTGGACACGGACTGGAACCTCCTCGGAGACTCGGACACGGACTGGAACCTCCTCGGAGACTTGGAGACGGACTGGAAACACCTCGGAGACTTGGACACGGACTGGAAACACCTCGGACACTTGGACACGGACTGGAAACACCTCGGACACTTGGACACGGACAGGAAACACCTCGGAGACTTGGACACGGACTGGAACCTCCTCGGAGACTTGGACACGGACTGGAAACACCTCAGAGACTGGGACACGGACTGGAAACACCTCGGAGACTGGGACACGGACTGGAAACACCTCGGAGACTTGGACACGGACTGGAAACACCTCGGAGAATTGGACACGGACTGGAACCTCCTCGGAGACTTGGACACGGACTAGAACCTCCTCGGAGACTTGGACACGGACTGGAACCTCCTCGGAGACTTGGACAAGTACTGGAACCTCCTCGGAGAATTGGACAAGTACTGGAACCTCCTCGGAGAATTGGACACGGACTGGAACCTCCTCAGAGACTTGGACACGGACTGGAACCTCCTCGGAGAATTGGACAAGGACTGGAACCTCCTCAGAGACTTGGACACGGACTGGAACCTCCTCGGGGACTTGGACACGGACTGGAACCACCCGGAGACTGGGACACGGACTGGAAAAACCTCGGAGACTTGGACAAGGACTGGAACCTCCTCAGAGACTTGGACACGTACTGGAACCACCTCGGAGAATTGGACAAGGACTGGAACCTCCTCAGAGACTTGGACACGGACTGGAAACACCTCGGAGACTTGGACACGGACTGGAATCACCCGGAGACTGGGACACGGACTGGAAACACCTCGGAGACTGGGACACGGACTGGAAACACCTCGGAGACGTGGACACGGACTGGAAAGACTTTGGAGACTCGGACACGGACTGGAACCTCCCGGAGAATTGGACACGGACTGGAACCTCCTCAGAGACTTGGACACGGACTGGAACCTCCTCGGAGTATTGGACAAGGACTGGAACCTCCTCAGAGACTTGGACACGGACTGGAACCTCCTCGGAGACTTGGACACGGACTGGAACCACCTCGGAGACTTGGACAAGGACTGGAACCTCCTCAGAGACTTGGACACGGACTGGAACCTCCTCGGAGAATTGGACAAGGACTGGAACCTCCTCAGAGACTTGGACACGGACTGGAAACTCCTCGGAGACTTGGACACGGACTGGAATCACCCGGAGACTGGGACACGGACTGGAAACACCTCGGAGACTGGGACACGGACTGGAAACACCTCGGAGACGTGGACACGGACTGGAAAGACTTTGGAGACTCGGACACGGACTGGAACCTCCCGGAGACTTGGACACGGACTGGAAAGCTCCTCGGAGACTTGGACACGGACCGGATCCTCCCGGAGACACGGACACGGACTGGAAACTCCTCGGAGACTCGGACACGGACTGGAAACACCTCGGAGACTCGGACACGGACTGGAAACACCTCGGAGACTCGGACACGGACTGGAACCTCCTAGGAGACTTGGACACGGACTGGAAACACCTCGGAGACTCGGACACGGACTGGAACCTCCTCAGAGACTTGGACATGGACTGGAAACACCTCGGAGACTTGGACACGGACTGGAACCTCCTCAGAGACTTGGACACGGACGGGAAACACCTCGGAGACTTGGACACGGACTGGAATCACCCGGAGACTGGGACACGGCCTGGAAACACCTCGGAGACTGGGACACGGACTGGAAACACCTCGGAGACGTGGACACGGACTGGAAAGAATTTGGAGACTCGGACACGGACTGGAACCTCCCGGAGACTCGGACACGGACTGGAAAGCTCCTCGGAGACTTGGACACGGACTGGAACCTCCCGGAGACTCGGACACGGACTGGAACCTCCTCGGAGACTTGGACACGGACTGGAAACACCTCAGAGACTGGGACACGGACTGGAAACACCTCGGAGACTGGGACACGGACTGGAAACACCTCGGAGACTTGGACACGGACTGGAAACACCTCGGAGACTGGGACACGGACTGGAAACACCTCGGAGACTTGGACACGGACTGGAAACACCTCGGAGAATTGGACACGGACTGGAACCTCCTCGGAGACTTGGACACGGACTGGAACCTCCTCGGAGTCTTGGACACGGACTGGAACCTCCTCGGAGACTTGGACACGGACTGGAACCTCCTCGGAGACTCGGACACGGACTGGAACCTCCTCGGAGACTTGGACACGGACTGGAAACACCTCGGGGACTTGGACACGGACTGGAAACACCTCGGACACTTGGACACGGACTGGAAACACCTCGGACACTTGGACACGGACAGGAAACACCTCGGAGACTTGGACACGGACTGGAACCTCCTCGGAGACTTGGACACGGACTGGAAACACCTCAGAGACTGGGACACGGACTGGAAACACCTCGGAGACTGGGACACGGACTGGAAACACCTCGGAGACTTGGACACGGACTGGAAACACCTCGGAGAATTGGACACGGACTGGAACCTCCTCGGAGACTTGGACACGGACTAGAACCTCCTGGGAGACTTGGACACGGACTGGAACCTCCTCGGAGACTTGGACAAGTACTGGAACCTCCTCGGAGAATTGGACAAGTACTGGAACCTCCTCGGAGAATTGGACACGGACTGGAACCTCCTCAGAGACTTGGACACGGACTGGAACCTCCTCGGAGAATTGGACAAGGACTGGAACCTCCTCAGAGACTTGGACACGGACTGGAACCTCCTCGGGGACTTGGACACGGACTGGAACCACCCGGAGACTGGGACACGGACTGGAAAAACCTCGGAGACTTGGACAAGGACTGGAACCTCCTCAGAGACTTGGACACGTACTGGAACCACCTCGGAGAATTGGACAAGGACTGGAACCTCCTCAGAGACTTGGACACGGACTGGAAACTCCTCGGAGACTCGGACACGGCCTGGAAACACCTCGGAGACTCGGACACGGACTGGAAACACCTCGGAGACTCGGACACGGACTGGAACATCCTATGAGACTTGGACACGGACTGGAAACACCTCGGAGACTCGGACACGGAGTGGAACCTCCTCAGAGACTTGGACATGGACTGGAAACACCTCGGAGACTTGGACACGGACTGGAACCTCCTCAGAGACTTGGACACGGACGGGAAACACCTCGGAGACTTGGACACGGACTGGAAACTCCTCGGAGACTTGGACACGGACTGGAACCTCCTCGGAGACTTGGACACAGACTGGAACCTCCTCAGAGACTTGGACAAGGACTGGAACCTCCTCAGAGAATTGGACACGGACTGGAACCTCCTCGGAGAATTGGACACGGACTGGAACCTCCTCGGAGACTTGGACACGGACTGGAAACACCTCAGAGACTGGGACACGGACTGGAAACACCTCGGAGACTGGGACACGGACTGGAAACACCTCGGAGACTTGGACACGGACTGGAAACACCTCGGAGAATTGGACACGGACTGGAACCTCCTCGGAGACTTGGACACGGACTGGAACCTCCTCGGAGACTTGGACACGGACTGGAAACACCTCGGAGACTCGGACACGGACTGGAAACACCTCAGAGACTGGGACACGGACTGGAAACACCTCGGAGACTTGGACACGGACTGGAAACACCTCGGAGAATTGGACACGGACTGGAACCTCCTCGGAGACTTGGACACGGACTGGAACCTCCTCGGAGTCTTGGACACGGACTGGAACCTCCTCGGAGACTTGGACACGGACTGGAACCTCCTCGGAGACTCGGACACGGACTGGAACCTCCTCGGAGACTTGGAGACGGACTGGAAACACCTCGGAGACTTGGACACGGACTGGAAACACCTCGGACACTTGGACACGGACTGGAAACACCTCGGACACTTGGACACGGACAGGAAACACCTCGGAGACTTGGACACGGACTGGAACCTCCTCGGAGACTTGGACACGGACTGGAAACACCTCAGAGACTGGGACACGGACTGGAAACACCTCGGAGACTGGGACACGGACTGGAAACACCTCGGAGACTTGGACACGGACTGGAAACACCTCGGAGAATTGGACACGGACTGGAACCTCCTCGGAGACTTGGACACGGACTAGAACCTCCTCGGAGACTTGGACACGGACTGGAACCTCCTCGGAGACTTGGACAAGTACTGGAACCTCCTCGGAGAATTGGACAAGTACTGGAACCTCCTCGGAGAATTGGACACGGACTGGAACCTCCTCAGAGACTTGGACACGGACTGGAACCTCCTCGGAGAATTGGACAAGGACTGGAACCTCCTCAGAGACTTGGACACGGACTGGAACCTCCTCGGGGACTTGGACACGGACTGGAACCACCCGGAGACTGGGACACGGACTGGAAAAACCTCGGAGACTTGGACAAGGACTGGAACCTCCTCAGAGACTTGGACACGTACTGGAACCACCTCGGAGAATTGGACAAGGACTGGAACCTCCTCAGAGACTTGGACACGGACTGGAAACACCTCGGAGACTTGGACACGGACTGGAATCACCCGGAGACTGGGACACGGACTGGAAACACCTCGGAGACTGGGACACGGACTGGAAACACCTCGGAGACGTGGACACGGACTGGAAAGACTTTGGAGACTCGGACACGGACTGGAACCTCCCGGAGACTCGGACACGGACTGGAAAGCTCCTCGGAGACTTGGACACGGACTGGAACCTCCCGGAGACTCGGACACGGACTGGAAACTCCTCGGGGACTCGGACACGGACTGGAAACACCTCGGAGACTCGGACACGGACAGGAAACACCTCGGAGACTCGGACACGGACTGGAACCTCCTAGGAGACTTGGACACGGACTGGTAACACCTCGGAGACTCGGACACGGAGTGGAACCTCCTCAGAGACTTGGACATGGACTGGAAACACCTCGGAGACTTGGACACGGACTGGAACCTCCTCAGAGACTTGGACACGGACGGGAAACACCTCGGAGACTTGGACACGGACTGGAAACTCCTCGGAGACTTGGACACGGACTGGAACCTCCTCGGAGACTTGGACACAGACTGGAACCTCCTCAGAGACTTGGACAAGGACTGGAACCTCCTCAGAGAATTGGACACGGACTGGAACCTCCTCGGAGAATTGGACACGGACTGGAACCTCCTCGGAGACTTGGACACGGACTGGAAACACCTCAGAGACTGGGACACGGACTGGAAACACCTCGGAGACTGGGACACGGACTGGAAACACCTCGGAGACTTGGACACGGACTGGAAACACCTTGGAGAATTGGACACGGACTGGAACCTCCTCGGACAGTTGGACACGGACTGGAACCTCCTCGGAGACTTGGACACGGACTGGAAACACCTCGGAGACTTGGACACGGACTGGAAACACCTCGGACACTTGGACACGGACAGGAAACACCTCGGAAACTTGGACACGGACAGGAAACACCTCGGAGACTTGGACACGGACTGGAACCTCCTCGGAGACTTGGACACGGACTGGAACCTCCTCAGAGACTTGGACACGGACTGGAACCTCCTCGGAGACTTGGACACGGACTGGAAACACCTCGGAGACTTGGACACGGACTGGAACCTCCTCAGAGACTTGGACACGGACTGGAACCACCCGGAGACTGGGACACGGACTGGAAACACCTCGGAGACTTGGACAAGGACTGGAACCTCCTCGGAGACTCGGACACGGACTGGAACCTCCCGGAGACTCGGACACGGACTGGAAACTCCTCGGAGACTCGGACACGGACTGGAAACTCCTCGGAGACTCGGACACGGACTGGAAACACCTCGGAGACTCGGACACGGACTGGAACCTCCTCGGAGAATTGGACAAGGACTGGAACCTCCTCAGAGACTTGGACACGGACTGGAACCTCCTCGGGGACTTGGACACGGACTGGAACCACCCGGAGACTGGGACACGGACTGGAAAAACCTCGGAGACTTGGACAAGGACTGGAACCTCCTCAGAGACTTGGACACGTACTGGAACCTCCTCGGAGAATTGGACAAGGACTGGAACCTCCTCAGAGACTTGGACACGGACTGGAAACCCCTCGGAGACTTGGACACGGACGGGAATCACCCGGAGACTGGGACACGGACTGGAAACACCTCGGAGACTGGGACACGGACTGGAAACACCTCGGAGACGTGGACACGGACTGGAAAGACTTTGGAGACTCGGACACGGACTGGAACCTCCCGGAGACTCGGACACGGACTGGAAAGCTCCTCGGAGACTTGGACACGGACTGGAACCTCCCGGAGACTCGGACACGGACTGGAAACTCCTCGGAGACTCGGACACGGACTGGAAACACCTCGGAGACTCGGACACGGACTGGAAACACCTCGGAGACTCGGACACGGACTGGAACCTCCTAGGAGACTTGGACACGGACTGGAAACACCTCGGAGACTCGGACACGGAGTGGAACCTCCTCAGAGACTTGGACATGGACTGGAAACACCTCGGAGACTTGGACACGGACTGGAACCTCCTCAGAGACTTGGACACGGACGGGAAACACCTCGGAGACTTGGACACGGACTGGAAACACCTCAGAGACTGGGACACGGACTGGAAACACCTCGGAGACTGGGACACGGACTGGAAACACCTCGGAGACTTGGACACGGACTGGAAACACCTCGGAGAATTGGACACGGACTGGAACCTCCTCGGAGACTTGGACACGGACTGGAACCTCCTCGGAGACTTGGACACGGACTGGAAACACCTCGGAGACTCGGACACGGACTGGAAACACCTCAGAGACTGGGACACGGACTGGAAACACCTCGGAGACTGGGACACGGACTGGAAACACCTCGGAGACTTGGACACGGACTGGAAACACCTCGGAGAATTGGACACGGACTGGAACCTCCTCGGAGACTTGGACACGGACTGGAACCTCCTCGGAGTCTTGGACACGGACTGGAACCTCCTCGGAGACTTGGACACGGACTGGAACCTCCTCGGAGACTCGGACACGGACTGGAACCTCCTCGGAGACTTGGACACGGACTGGAAACACCTCGGAGACTTGGACACGGACTGGAAACACCTCGGACACTTGGACACGGACTGGAAACACCTCGGACACTTGGACACGGACAGGAAACACCTCGGAGACTTGGACACGGACTGGAACCTCCTCGGAGACTTGGACACGGACTGGAAACACCTCAGAGACTGGGACACGGACTGGAAACACCTCGGAGACTGGGACACGGACTGGAAACACCTCGGAGACTTGGACACGGACTGGAAACACCTCGGAGAATTGGACACGGACTGGAACCTCCTCGGAGACTTGGACACGGACTAGAACCTCCTCGGAGACTTGGACACGGACTGGAACCTCCTCGGAGACTTGGACAAGTACTGGAACCTCCTCGGAGAATTGGACAAGTACTGGAACCTCCTCGGAGAATTGGACACGGACTGGAACCTCCTCAGAGACTTGGACACGGACTGGAACCTCCTCGGAGAATTGGACAAGGACTGGAACCTCCTCAGAGACTTGGACACGGACTGGAACCTCCTCGGGGACTTGGACACGGACTGGAACCACCCGGAGACTGGGACACGGACTGGAAAAACCTCGGAGACTTGGACAAGGACTGGAACCTCCTCAGAGACTTGGACACGTACTGGAACCACCTCGGAGAATTGGACAAGGACTGGAACCTCCTCAGAGACTTGGACACGGACTGGAAACTCCTCGGAGACTCGGACACGGACTGGAAACACCTCGGAGACTCGGACACGGACTGGAAACACCTCGGAGACTCGGACACGGACTGGAACATCCTAGGAGACTTGGACACGGACTGGAAATACCTCGGAGACTCGGACACGGAGTGGAACCTCCTCAGAGACTTGGACATGGACTGGAAACACCTCGGAGACTTGGACACGGACTGGAACCTCCTCAGAGACTTGGACACGGACGGGAAACACCTCGGAGACTTGGACACGGACTGGAAACTCCTCGGAGACTTGGACACGGACTGGAACCTCCTCGGAGACTTGGACACAGACTGGTACCTCCTCAGAGACTTGGACAAGGACTGGAACCTCCTCAGAGAATTGGACACGGACTGGAACCTCCTCGGAGAATTGGACACGGACTGGAACCTCCTCGGAGACTTGGACACGGACTGGAAACACCTCAGAGACTGGGACACGGACTGGAAACACCTCGGAGACTGGGACACGGACTGGAAACACCTCGGAGACTTGGACACGGACTGGAAACACCTCGGAGAATTGGACACGGACTGGAACCTCCTCGGAGACTTGGACACGGACTGGAACCTCCTCGGAGACTTGGACACGGACTGGAAACACCTCGGAGACTCGGACACGGACTGGAAACACCTCAGAGACTGGGACACGGACTGGAAACACCTCGGAGACTGGGACACGGACTGGAAACACCTCGGAGACTTGGACACGGACTGGAAACACCTCGGAGAATTGGACACGGACTGGAACCTCCTCGGAGACTTGGACACGGACTGGAACCTCCTCGGAGTCTTGGACACGGACTGGAACCTCCTCGGAGACTTGGACACGGACTGGAACCTCCTCGGAGACTCGGACACGGACTGGAACCTCCTCGGAGACTTGGAGACGGACTGGAAACACCTCGGAGACTTGGACACGGACTGGAAACACCTCGGACACTTGGACACGGACTGGAAACACCTCGGACACTTGGACACGGACAGGAAACACCTCGGAGACTTGGACACGGACTGGAACCTCCTCGGAGACTTGGACACGGACTGGAAACACCTCAGAGACTGGGACACGGACTGGAAACACCTCGGAGACTGGGACACGGACTGGAAACACCTCGGAGACTTGGACACGGACTGGAAACACCTCGGAGAATTGGACACGGACTGGAACCTCCTCGGAGACTTGGACACGGACTAGAACCTCCTCGGAGACTTGGACACGGACTGGAACCTCCTCGGAGACTTGGACAAGTACTGGAACCTCCTCGGAGAATTGGACAAGTACTGGAACCTCCTCGGAGAATTGGACACGGACTGGAACCTCCTCAGAGACTTGGACACGGACTGGAACCTCCTCGGAGAATTGGACAAGGACTGGAACCTCCTCAGAGACTTGGACACGGACTGGAACCTCCTCGGGGACTTGGACACGGACTGGAACCACCCGGAGACTGGGACACGGACTGGAAAAACCTCGGAGACTTGGACAAGGACTGGAACCTCCTCAGAGACTTGGACACGTACTGGAACCACCTCGGAGAATTGGACAAGGACTGGAACCTCCTCAGAGACTTGGACACGGACTGGAAACACCTCGGAGACTTGGACACGGACTGGAATCACCCGGAGACTGGGACACGGACTGGAAACACCTCGGAGACTGGGACACGGACTGGAAACACCTCGGAGACGTGGACACGGACTGGAAAGACTTTGGAGACTCGGACACGGACTGGAACCTCCCGGAGACTCGGACACGGACTGGAAAGCTCCTCGGAGACTTGGACACGGACTGGAACCTCCCGGAGACTCGGACACGGACTGGAAACTCCTCGGAGACTCGGACACGGACTGGAAACACCTCGGAGACTCGGAAACGGACTGGAAACACCTCGGAGACTCGGACACGGACTGGAACCTCCTAGGAGACTTGGACACGGACTGGTAACACCTCGGAGACTCGGACACGGAGTGGAACCTCCTCAGAGACTTGGACATGGACTGGAAACACCTCGGAGACTTGGACACGGACTGGAACCTCCTCAGAGACTTGGACACGGACGGGAAACACCTCGGAGACTTGGACACGGACTGGAAACTCCTCGGAGACTTGGACACGGACTGGAACCTCCTCGGAGACTTGGACACAGACTGGAACCTCCTCAGAGACTTGGACAAGGACTGGAACCTCCTCAGAGAATTGGACACGGACTGGAACCTCCTCGGAGAATTGGACACGGACTGGAACCTCCTCGGAGACTTGGACACGGACTGGAAACACCTCAGAGACTGGGACACGGACTGGAAACACCTCGGAGACTGGGACACGGACTGGAAACACCTCGGAGACTTGGACACGGACTGGAAACACCTTGGAGAATTGGACACGGACTGGAACCTCCTCGGACACTTGGACACGGACTGGAACCTCCTCGGAGACTTGGACACGGACTGGAAACACCTCGGAGACTTGGACACGGACTGGAAACACCTCGGACACTTGGACACGGACAGGAAACACCTCGGAAACTTGGACACGGACAGGAAACACCTCGGAGACTTGGACACGGACTGGAACCTCCTCGGAGACTTGGACACGGACTGGAACCTCCTCAGAGACTTGGACACGGACTGGAACCTCCTCGGAGACTTGGACACGGACTGGAAACACCTCGGAGACTTGGACACGGACTGGAACCTCCTCAGAGACTTGGACACGGACTGGAACCACCCGGAGACTGGGACACGGACTGGAAACACCTCGGAGACTTGGACAAGGACTGGAACCTCCTCGGAGACTCGGACACGGACTGGAACCTCCCGGAGACTCGGACACGGACTGGAAACTCCTCGGAGACTCGGACACGGACTGGAAACTCCTCGGAGACTCGGACACGGACTGGAAACACCTCGGAGACTCGGACACGGACTGGAACCTCCTCGGAGAATTGGACAAGGACTGGAACCTCCTCAGAGACTTGGACACGGACTGGAACCTCCTCGGGGACTTGGACACGGACTGGAACCACCCGGAGACTGGGACACGGACTGGAAAAACCTCGGAGACTTGGACAAGGACTGGAACCTCCTCAGAGACTTGGACACGTACTGGAACCTCCTCGGAGAATTGGACAAGGACTGGAACCTCCTCAGAGACTTGGACACGGACTGGAAACCCCTCGGAGACTTGGACACGGACTGGAATCACCCGGAGACTGGGACACGGACTGGAAACACCTCGGAGACTGGGACACGGACTGGAAACACCTCGGAGACGTGGACACGGACTGGAAAGACTTTGGAGACTCGGACACGGACTGGAACCTCCCGGAGACTCGGACACGGACTGGAAAGCTCCTCGGAGACTTGGACACGGACTGGAACCTCCCGGAGACTCGGACACGGACTGGAAACTCCTCGGAGACTCGGACACGGACTGGAAACACCTCGGAGACTCGGACACGGACTGGAAACACCTCGGAGACTCGGACATGGACTGGAACCTCCTAGGAGACTTGGACACGGACTGGAAACACCTCGGAGACTCGGACACGGAGTGGAACCTCCTCAGAGACTTGGACACGGACTGGAAACACCTCGGAGACTTGGACACGGACTGGAACCTCCTCAGAGACTTGGACACGGACGGGAAACACCTCGGAGACTTGGACACGGACTGGAAACTCCTCGGAGACTTGGACACAGACTGGAACATCCTCAGAGACTTGGACAAGGACTGGAACCTCCTCAGAGAATTGGACACGGACTGGAACCTCCTCGGAGAATTGGACACGGACTGGAACCTCCTCGGAGACTTGGACACGGACTGGAAACACCTCAGAGACTGGGACACGGACTGGAAACACCTCGGAGACTGGGACACGGACTGGAAACACCTCGGAGACTTGGACACGGACTGGAAACACCTCGGAGAATTGGACACGGACTGGAACCTCCTCGGAGACTTGGACACGGACTGGAACCTCCTCGGAGACTTGGACACGGACTGGAAACACCTCGGAGACTTGGACACGGACTGGAAACACCTCGGAGACTTGGACACGGACAGGAAACACCTCGGAAACTTGGACACGGACAGGAAACACCTCGGAGACTTGGACACGGACTGGAACCTCCTCAGAGACTTGGACACGGACTGGAACCTCCTCAGAGACTTGGACACGGACTGGAACCTCCTCGGAGACTTGGACACGGACTGGAAACACCTCGGAGACTTGGACACGGACTGGAACCTCCTCAGAGACTTGGACACGGACTGGAACCTCCTCGGAGACTTGGATACGGACTGGAAACACCTCGGAGACTTGGACACGGACTGGAAACACCTCGGAGACTCGGACACGGACTGGAAACACCTCGGAGACTCGGACACGGACTGGAACCTCCTAGGAGACTTGGACACGGACTGGAAACACCTCGGAGACTCGGACACGGACTGGAACCTCCTCAGAGACTTGGACATGGACTGGAAATACCTCGGAGACTTGGACAGGGACTGGAACCTCCTCAGAGACTCGGACACGGACTGGAACCTCCTCGGAGACTTGGACACGGACTGGAAACACCTCGGAGACTTGGACACGGACTGGAAACCCCTCGGACACTTGGACACGGACAGGAAACACCTCGGAGACTTGGACACGGACTGGAACCTGCTCGGAGACTTGGACACGGACTGGAAACACCTCGGAGACTTGGACATGGACTGGAACCTCCTCAGAGACTTGGACACGGACTGGAACCTCCTCAGAGACTTGGACACGGACGGGAAACACCTCGGAGACTTGGACACGGAGTGGAAACTCCTCAGAGACTTGGATACGGACTGGAACCTCCTCAGAGACTTGGACACGGACTGGAACCTCCTCGGAGAATTGGACAAGTACTGGAACCTCCTCGGAGACTTGGACACGGACTGGAAACACCTCAGAGACTTGGACACGGACTGGAACCTCCTCGGAGACTTGGACACGGACTGGAACCTCCTCGGAGACTTGGACACGGACTGGAACCACCCGGAGACTGGGACACGGACTGGAAACACCTCGGAGACTTGGACAAGGACTGGAACCTCCTCAGAGACTTGGACACGGACTGGAACCTCCTCGGAGAATTGGACAAGGACTGGAACCTCCTCAGAGACTTGGACACGGACTGGAACCTCCTCGGAGACTTGGACACGGACTGGAATCACCCGGAGACTGGGACACGGACTAGAAACACCTCGGAGACTGGGACACGGACTGGAAACACCTCGGAGACGTGGACACGGACTGGAAAGACTTTGGAGACTCGGACACGGACTGGAACCTCCTGGAGACCTGGACACGGACTGGAAAGCTCCTCGGAGACTTGGACACGGACCGGAACCTCCCGGAGACACGGACACGGACTGGAAACTCCTCGGAGACTCGGACACGGACTGGAACCTCCTCAGAGACTTGGACATGGACTGGAAACACCTCGGAGACTTGGACACGGACTGGAACCTACTCAGAGCCTTGGACACGGACGGGAAACACCTCGGAGACTTGGACACGGACTGGAAACTCCTCGGAGACTTGGACACAGACTGGAACCTCCTCAGAGACTTGGACAAGGACTGGAAACTCCTCAGAGATTTGGACACGGACTGGAACCTCCTCGGAGAATTGGACACGGACTGGAACCTCCTCGGAGACTTGGACACGGACTGGAAACACCTCAGAGACTGGGACACGGACTGGAAACACGTCGGAGACTGGGACATGGACTGGAAACACCTCGGAGACTTGGACACGGACTGGAAACACCTCGGAGAATTGGACACGGACTGGAACCTCCTCGGAGACTTGGACACGGACTGGAACCTCCTCGGAGACTTGGACACGGACTGCAACCTCCTCGGAGACTCGGACACGGACTGGAACCTCCTCGGAGACTCGGACACGGACTGGAAACACCTCGGAGACTTGGACACGGACTGGAAACACATCGGACACTTGGACACGGACTGGAAACAACACGGACACTTGGACACGGACAGGAAACACCTCGGAGACTTGGACACGGACTGGAACCTCCTCAGAGACTTGGACACGGACTGGAAACACCTCAGAGACTGGGACACGGACTGGAAACACCTCGGAGACTGGGACACGGACTGGAAACACCTCGGAGACTTGGACACGGACTGGAAACACCTCGGAGAATTGGACACGGACTGGAACCTCCTCGGAGACTTGGACACGGACTGGAACCTCCTCGGAGACTTGGACACGGACTGGAACCTCCTCGGAGTATTGGACAAGTACTGGAACCTCCTCGGAGACTTGGACACGGACTGGAACCTCCTCGGAGACTTGGACACGGACTGGAACCACCTCGGAGACTTGGACAAGGACTGGAACCTCCTCAGAGACTTGGACACGGACTGGAACCTCCTCGGAGAATTGGACAAGGACTGGAACCTCCTCAGAGACTTGGACACGGACTGGAAACTCCTCGGAGACTTGGACACGGACTGGAATCACCCGGAGACTGGGACACGGACTGGAAACACCTCGGAGACTGGGACACGGACTGGAAACACCTCGGAGACGTGGACACGGACTGGAAAGACTTTGGAGACTCGGACACGGACTGGAACCTCCCGGAGACTTGGACACGGACTGGAAAGCTCCTCGGAGACTTGGACACGGACCGGAACCTCCCGGAGACACGGACACGGACTGGAAACTCCTCGGAGACTCGGACACGGACTGGAAACACCTCGGAGACTCGGACACAGACTGGAAACACCTCGGAGACTCGGACACGGACTGGAACCTCCTAGGAGACTTGGACACGGACTGGAAACACCTCGGAGACTCGGACACGGACTGGAACCTCCTCAGAGACTTGGACATGGACTGGAAACACCTCGGAGACTTGGACACGGACTGGAACCTCCTCAGAGACTTGGACACGGACGGGAAACACCTCGGAGACTTGGACACGGAGTGGAATCACCCGGAGACTGGGACACGGACTGGAAACACCTCGGAGACTGGGACACGGACTGGAAACACCTCGGAGACGTGGACACGGACTGGAAAGAATTTGGAGACTCGGATACGGACTGGAACCTCCCGGAGACTCGGACACGGACTGGAAAGCTCCTCGGAGACTTGGACACGGACTGGAACCTCCCGGAGACTCGGACACGGACTGGAACCTCCTCGGAGACTTGGACACGGACTGGAAACACCTCAGAGACTGGGACACGGACTGGAAACACCTCGGAGACTTGGACACGGACTGGAAAGACCTCGGAGAATTGGACACGGACTGGAACCTCCTCGGAGACTTGGACACGGACTGGAACCTCCTCGGAGTCTTGGACACGGACTGGAACCTCCTCGGAGACTTGGACACGGACTGGAACCTCCTCGGAGACTCGGACACGGACTGGAACCTCCTCGGAGACTTGGACACGGACTGGAAACACCTCGGAGACTTGGACACGGACTGGAAACACCTCGGACACTTGGACACGGACTGGAAACACCTCGGACACTTGGACACGGACAGGAAACACCTCGGAGACTTGGACACGGACTGGAACCTCCTCGGAGACTTGGACACGGACTGGAAACACCTCAGAGACTGGGACACGGACTGGAAACACCTCGGAGACTGGCACACGGACTGGAAACACCTCGGAGACTTGGACACGGACTGGAAACACCTCGGAGAATTGGACACGGACTGGAACCTCCTCGGAGACTTGGACACGGACTAGAACCTCCTCGGAGACTTGGACACGGACTAGAACCTCCTCGGAGACTTGGACAAGTACTGGAACCTCCTCGGAGAATTGGACAAGTACTGGAACCTCCTCGGAGAATTGGACACGGACTGGAACCTCCTCAGAGACTTGGACACGGACTGGAACCTCCTCGGAGAATTGGACAAGGACTGGAACCTCCTCAGAGACTTGGACACGGACTGGAACCTCCTCGGGGACTTGGACACGGACTGGAACCACCCGGAGACTGGGACACGGACTGGAAAAACCTCGGAGACTTGGACAAGGACTGGAACCTCCTCAGAGACTTGGACACGTACTGGAACCACCTCGGAGAATTGGACAAGGACTGGAACCTCCTCAGAGACTTGGACACGGACTGGAAACACCTCGGAGACTTGGACACGGACTGGAATCACCCGGAGACTGGGACACGGACTGGAAACACCTCGGAGACTGGGACACGGACTGGAAACACCTCGGAGACGTGGACACGGACTGGAAAGACTTTGGAGACTCGGACACGGACTGGAACCTCCCGGAGACTCGGACACGGACTGGAAAGCTCCTCGGAGACTTGGACACGGACTGGAACCTCCCGGAGACTCGGACACGGACTGGAAACTCCTCGGAGACTCGGACACGGACTGGAAACACCTCGGAGACTCGGACACGGACTGGAAACACCTCGGAGACTCGGACACGGACTGGAACCTCCTAGGAGACTTGGACACGGACTGGAAACACCTCGGAGACTCGGACACGGAGTGGAACCTCCTCAGAGACTTGGACATGGACTGGAAACACCTCGGAGACTTGGACACGGACTGGAACCTCCTCAGAGACTTGGACACGGACGGGAAACACCTCGGAGACTTGGACACGGACTGGAAACTCCTCGGAGACTTGGACACGGACTGGAACCTCCTCGGAGACTTGGACACAGACTGGAACCTCCTCAGAGACTTGGACAAGGACTGGAACCTCCTCAGAGAATTGGACACGGACTGGAACCTCCTCGGAGAATTGGACACGGACTGGAACCTCCTCGGAGACTTGGACACGGACTGGAAACACCTCAGAGACTGGGACACGGACTGGAAACACCTCGGAGACTGGGACACGGACTGGAAACACCTCGGAGACTTGGACACGGACTGGAAACACCTCGGAGAATTGGACACGGACTGGAACCTCCTCGGAGACTTGGACACGGACCGGAACCTCCTCGGAGACTTGGACACGGACTGGAAACACCTCGGAGACTCGGACACGGACTGGAAACACCTCAGAGACTGGGACACGGACTGGAAACACCTCGGAGACTGGGACACGGACTGGAAACACCTCGGGGACTTGGACACGGACTGGAAACACCTCGGAGAATTGGACACGGACTGGAACCTCCTCGGAGACTTGGACACGGACTGGAACCTCCTCGGAGTCTTGGACACGGACTGGAACCTCCTCGGAGACTTGGACACGGACTGGAACCTCCTCGGAGACTCGGACACGGACTGGAACCTCCTCGGAGACTTGGACACGGACTGGAAACACCTCGGAGACTTGGACACGGACTGGAAACACCTCGGACACTTGGACACGGACTGGAAACACCTCGGACACTTGGACACCTACAGGAAACACCTCGGAGACTTGGACACGGACTGGAACCTCCTCGGAGACTTGGACACGGACTGGAAACACCTCAGAGACTGGGACACGGACTGGAAACACCTCGGAGACTGGGACACGGACTGGAAACACCTCGGAGACTTGGACACGGACTGGAAACACCTCGGAGAATTGGACACGGACTGGAACCTCCTCGGAGACTTGGACACGGACTAGAACCTCCTCGGAGACTTGGACACGGACTGGAACCTCCTCGGAGACTTGGACAAGTACTGGAACCTCCTCGGAGAATTGGACAAGTACTGGAACCTCCTCGGAGAATTGGACACGGACTGGAACCTCCTCAGAGACTTGGACACGGACTGGAACCTCCTCGGAGAATTGGACAAGGACTGGAACCTCCTCAGAGACTTGGACACGGACTAGAACCTCCTCGGGGACTTGGACACGGACTGGAACCACCCGGAGACTGGGACACGGACTGGAAAAACCTCGGAGACTTGGACAAGGACTGGAACCTCCTCAGAGACTTGGACACGTACTGGAACCACCTCGGAGAATTGGACAAGGACTGGAACCTCCTCAGAGACTTGGACACGGACTGGAAACTCCTCGGAGACTCGGACACGGACTGGAAACACCTCGGAGACTCGGACACGGACTGGAAACACCTCGGAGACTCGGACACGGACTGGAACATCCTAGGAGACTTGGACACGGACTGGAAACACCTCGGAGACTCGGACACGGAGTGGAACCTCCTCAGAGACTTGGACATGGACTGGAAACACCTCGGAGACTGGGACACGGACTGGAAACACCTCGGAGACTGGGACACGGACTGGAAACACCTCGGAGACTTGGACACGGACTGGAAACACCTCGGAGAATTGGACACGGACTGGAACCTCCTCAGAGACTTGGACACGGACTGGAACCTCCTCGGAGAATTGGACAAGGACTGGAACCTCCTCAGAGACTTGGACACGGACTGGAACCTCCTCGGGGACTTGGACACGGACTGGAACCACCCGGAGACTGGGACACGGACTGGAAAAACCTCGGAGACTTGGACAAGGACTGGAACCTCCTCAGAGACTTGGACACGTACTGGAACCACCTCGGAGAATTGGACAAGGACTGGAACCTCCTCAGAGACTTGGACACGGACTGGAAACACCTCGGAGACTTGGACACGGACTGGAATCACCCGGAGACTGGGACACGGACTGGAAACACCTCGGAGACTGGGACACGGACTGGAAACACCTCGGAGACGTGGACACGGACTGGAAAGACTTTGGAGACTCGGACACGGACTGGAACCTCCCGGAGACTCGGACACGGACTGGAAAGCTCCTCGGAGACTTGGACACGGACTGGAACCTCCCGGAGACTCGGACACGGACTGGAAACTCCTCGGAGACTCGGACACGGACTGGAAACACCTCGGAGACTCGGACACGGACTGGAAACACCTCGGAGACTTGGACACGGACTGGAACCTCCTAGGAGACTTGGACACAGACTGGAAACACCTCGGAGACTCGGACACGGAGTGGAACCTCCTCAGAGACTTGGACATGGACTGGAAACACCTCGGAGACTTGGACACAGACTGGAACCTCCTCAGAGACTTGGACAAGGACTGGAACCTCCTCAGAGAATTGGACACGGACTGGAACCTCCTCGGAGAATTGGACACGGACTGGAACCTCCTCGGAGACTTGGACACGGACTGGAAACACCTCAGAGACTGGGACACGGACTGGAAACACCTCGGAGACTGGGACACGGACTGGAAACACCTCGGAGACTTGGACACGGACTGGAAACACCTCGGAGAATTGGACACGGACTGGAACCTCCTCGGAGACTTGGACACGGACCGGAACCTCCTCGGAGACTTGGACACGGACTGGAAACTCCTCGGAGACTCGGACACGGACTGGAAACACCTCAGAGACTGGGACACGGACTGGAAACACCTCGGAGACTGGGACACGGACTGGAAACACCTCGGAGACTTGGACACGGACTGGAAACACCTCGGAGAATTGGACACGGACTGGAACCTCCTCGGAGACTTGGACACGGACTGGAACCTCCTCGGAGTCTTGGACACGGACTGGAACCTCCTCGGAGACTTGGACACGGACTGGAACCTCCTCGGAGACTCGGACACGGACTGGAACCTCCTCGGAGACTTGGACACGGACTGGAAACACCTCGGAGACTTGGACACGGACTGGAAAGAATTTGGAGACTCGGATACGGACTGGAACCTCCCGGAGACTCGGACACGGACTGGAAAGCTCCTCGGAGACTTGGACACGGACTGGAACCTCCCGGAGACTCGGACACGGACTGGAACCTCCTCGGAGACTTGGACACGGACTGGAAACACCTCAGAGACTGGGACACGGACTGGAAACACCTCGGAGACTTGGACACGGACTGGAAAGACCTCGGAGAATTGGACACGGACTGGAACCTCCTCGGAGACTTGGACACGGACTGGAACCTCCTCGGAGTCTTGGACACGGACTGGAACCTCCTCGGAGACTTGGACACGGACTGGAACCTCCTCGGAGACTCGGACACGGACTGGAACCTCCTCGGAGACTTGGACACGGACTGGAAACACCTCGGAGACTTGGACACGGACTGGACACACCTCGGACACTTGGACACGGACTGGAAACACCTCGGACACTTGGACACGGACAGGAAACACCTCGGAGACTTGGACACGGACTGGAACCTCCTCGGAGACTTGGACACGGACTGGAAACACCTCAGAGACTGGGACACGGACTGGAAACACCTCGGAGACTGGCACACGGACTGGAAACACCTCGGAGACTTGGACACGGACTGGAAACACCTCGGAGAATTGGACACGGACTGGAACCTCCTCGGAGACTTGGACACGGACTAGAACCTCCTCGGAGACTTGGACACGGACTAGAACCTCCTCGGAGACTTGGACAAGTACTGGAACCTCCTCGGAGAATTGGACAAGTACTGGAACCTCCTCGGAGAATTGGACACGGACTGGAACCTCCTCAGAGACTTGGACACGGACTGGAACCTCCTCGGAGAATTGGACAAGGACTGGAACCTCCTCAGAGACTTGGACACGGACTGGAACCTCCTCGGGGACTTGGACACGGACTGGAACCACCCGGAGACTGGGACACGGACTGGAAAAACCTCGGAGACTTGGACAAGGACTGGAACCTCCTCAGAGACTTGGACACGTACTGGAACCACCTCGGAGAATTGGACAAGGACTGGAACCTCCTCAGAGACTTGGACACGGACTGGAAACACCTCGGAGACTTGGACACGGACTGGAATCACCCGGAGACTGGGACACGGACTGGAAACACCTCGGAGACTGGGACACGGACTGGAAACACCTCGGAGACGTGGACACGGACTGGAAAGACTTTGGAGACTCGGACACGGACTGGAACCTCCCGGAGACTCGGACACGGACTGGAAAGCTCCTCGGAGACTTGGACACGGACTGGAACCTCCCGGAGACTCGGACACGGACTGGAAACTCCTCGGAGACTCGGACACGGACTGGAAACACCTCGGAGACTCGGACACGGACTGGAAACACCTCGGAGACTCGGACACGGACTGGAACCTCCTAGGAGACTTGGACACGGACTGGAAACACCTCGGAGACTCGGACACGGAGTGGAACCTCCTCAGAGACTTGGACATGGACTGGAAACACCTCGGAGACTTGGACACGGACTGGAACCTCCTCAGAGACTTGGACACGGACGGGAAACACCTCGGAGACTTGGACACGGACTGGAAACTCCTCGGAGACTTGGACACGGACTGGAACCTCCTCGGAGACTTGGACACAGACTGGAACCTCCTCAGAGACTTGGACAAGGACTGGAACCTCCTCAGAGAATTGGACACGGACTGGAACCTCCTCGGAGAATTGGACACGGACTGGAACCTCCTCGGAGACTTGGACACGGACTGGAAACACCTCAGAGACTGGGACACGGACTGGAAACACCTCGGAGACTGGGACACGGACTGGAAACACCTCGGAGACTTGGACACGGACTGGAAACACCTCGGAGAATTGGACACGGACTGGAACCTCCTCGGAGACTTGGACACGGACCGGAACCTCCTCGGAGACTTGGACACGGACTGGAAACACCTCGGAGACTCGGACACGGACTGGAAACACCTCAGAGACTGGGACACGGACTGGAAACACCTCGGAGACTGGGACACGGACTGGAAACACCTCGGGGACTTGGACACGGACTGGAAACACCTCGGAGAATTGGACACGGACTGGAACCTCCTCGGAGACTTGGACACGGACTGGAACCTCCTCGGAGTCTTGGACACGGACTGGAACCTCCTCGGAGACTTGGACACGGACTGGAACCTCCTCGGAGACTCGGACACGGACTGGAACCTCCTCGGAGACTTGGACACGGACTGGAAACACCTCGGAGACTTGGACACGGACTGGAAACACCTCGGACACTTGGACACGGACTGGAAACACCTCGGACACTTGGACACCTACAGGAAACACCTCGGAGACTTGGACACGGACTGGAACCTCCTCGGAGACTTGGACACGGACTGGAAACACCTCAGAGACTGGGACACGGACTGGAAACACCTCGGAGACTGGGACACGGACTGGAAACACCTCGGAGACTTGGACACGGACTGGAAACACCTCGGAGAATTGGACACGGACTGGAACCTCCTCGGAGACTTGGACACGGACTAGAACCTCCTGGGAGACTTGGACACGGACTGGAACCTCCTCGGAGACTTGGACAAGTACTGGAACCTCCTCGGAGAATTGGACAAGTACTGGAACCTCCTCGGAGAATTGGACACGGACTGGAACCTCCTCAGAGACTTGGACACGGACTGGAACCTCCTCGGAGAATTGGACAAGGACTGGAACCTCCTCAGAGACTTGGACACGGACTAGAACCTCCTCGGGGACTTGGACACGGACTGGAACCACCCGGAGACTGGGACACGGACTGGAAAAACCTCGGAGACTTGGACAAGGACTGGAACCTCCTCAGAGACTTGGACACGTACTGGAACCACCTCGGAGAATTGGACAAGGACTGGAACCTCCTCAGAGACTTGGACACGGACTGGAAACTCCTCGGAGACTCGGACACGGACTGGAAACACCTCGGAGACTCGGACACGGACTGGAAACACCTCGGAGACTCGGACACGGACTGGAACATCCTAGGAGACTTGGACACGGACTGGAAACACCTCGGAGACTCGGACACGGAGTGGAACCTCCTCAGAGACTTGGACATGGACTGGAAACACCTCGGAGACTGGGACACGGACTGGAAACACCTCGGAGACTGGGACACGGACTGGAAACACCTCGGAGACTTGGACACGGACTGGAAACACCTCGGAGAATTGGACACGGACTGGAACCTCCTCAGAGACTTGGACACGGACTGGAACCTCCTCGGAGAATTGGACAAGGACTGGAACCTCCTCAGAGACTTGGACACGGACTGGAACCTCCTCGGGGACTTGGACACGGACTGGAACCACCCGGAGACTGGGACACGGACTGGAAAAACCTCGGAGACTTGGACAAGGACTGGAACCTCCTCAGAGACTTGGACACGTACTGGAACCACCTCGGAGAATTGGACAAGGACTGGAACCTCCTCAGAGACTTGGACACGGACTGGAACCTCCTCGGAGACTTGGACACGGACTGGAATCACCCGGAGACTGGGACACGGACTGGAAACACCTCGGAGACTGGGACACGGACTGGAAACACCTCGGAGACGTGGACACGGACTGGAAAGACTTTGGAGACTCGGACACGGACTGGAACCTCCCGGAGACTCGGACACGGACTGGAAAGCTCCTCGGAGACTTGGACACGGACTGGAACCTCCCGGAGACTCGGACACGGACTGGAAACTCCTCGGAGACTCGGACACGGACTGGAAACACCTCGGAGACTCGGACACGGACTGGAAACACCTCGGAGACTTGGACACGGACTGGAACCTCCTAGGAGACTTGGACACAGACTGGAAACACCTCGGAGACTCGGACACGGAGTGGAACCTCCTCAGAGACTTGGACATGGACTGGAAACACCTCGGAGACTTGGACACAGACTGGAACCTCCTCAGAGACTTGGACAAGGACTGGAACCTCCTCAGAGAATTGGACACGGACTGGAACCTCCTCGGAGAATTGGACACGGACTGGAACCTCCTCGGAGACTTGGACACGGACTGGAAACACCTCAGAGACTGGGACACGGACTGGAAACACCTCGGAGACTGGGACACGGACTGGAAACACCTCGGAGACTTGGACACGGACTGGAAACACCTCGGAGAATTGGACACGGACTGGAACCTCCTCGGAGACTTGGACACGGACCGGAACCTCCTCGGAGACTTGGACACGGACTGGAAACTCCTCGGAGACTCGGACACGGACTGGAAACACCTCAGAGACTGGGACACGGACTGGAAACACCTCGGAGACTGGGACACGGACTGGAAACACCTCGGAGACGTGGACACGGACTGGAAACACCTCGGAGAATTGGACACGGACTGGAACCTCCTCGGAGACTTGGACACGGACTGGAACCTCCTCGGAGTCTTGGACACGGACTGGAACCTCCTCGGAGACTTGGACACGGACTGGAACCTCCTCGGAGACTCGGACACGGACTGGAACCTCCTCGGAGACTTGGACACGGACTGGAAACACCTCGGAGACTTGGACACGGACTGGAAACACCTCGGACACTTGGACACGGACTGGAAACACCTCGGACACTTGGACACGGACAGGAAACACCTCGGAGACTTGGACACGGACTGGAACCTCCTCGGAGACTTGGACACGGACTGGAAACACCTCAGAGACTGGGACACGGACTGGAAACACCTCGGAGACTGGGACACGGACTGGAAACACCTCGGAGACTTGGACACGGACTGGAAACACCTCGGAGAATTGGACACGGACTGGAACCTCCTCGGAGACTTGGACACGGACTAGAACCTCCTCGGAGACTTGGACACGGACTGGAACCTCCTCGGAGACTTGGACAAGTACTGGAACCTCCTCGGAGAATTGGACAAGTACTGGAACCTCCTCGGAGAATTGGACACGGACTGGAACCTCCTCAGAGACTTGGACACGGACTGGAACCTCCTCGGAGAATTGGACAAGGACTGGAACCTCCTCAGAGACTTGGACACGGACTGGAACCTCCTCGGGGACTTGGACACGGACTGGAACCACCCGGAGACTGGGACACGGACTGGAAAAACCTCGGAGACTTGGACAAGGACTGGAACCTCCTCAGAGACTTGGACACGTACTGGAACCTCCTCGGAGAATTGGACAAGGACTGGAACCTCCTCAGAGACTTGGACACGGACTAGAACCTCCTCGGGGACTTGGACACGGACTGGAACCACCCGGAGACTGGGACACGGACTGGAAAAACCTCGGAGACTTGGACAAGGACTGGAACCTCCTCAGAGACTTGGACACGTACTGGAACCACCTCGGAGAATTGGACAAGGACTGGAAACTCCTCAGAGACTTGGACACGGACTGGAAACTCCTCGGAGACTCGGACACGGACTGGAAACACCTCGGAGACTCGGACACGGACTGGAAACACCTCGGAGACTCGGACACGGACTGGAACATCCTAGGAGACTTGGACACGGACTGGAAACACCTCGGAGACTCGGACACGGAGTGGAACCTCCTCAGAGACTTGGACATGGACTGGAAACACCTCGGAGACTGGGACACGGACTGGAAACACCTCGGAGACTGGGACACGGACTGGAAACACCTCGGAGACTTGGACACGGACTGGAAACACCTCGGAGAATTGGACACGGACTGGAACCTCCTCAGAGACTTGGACACGGACTGGAACCTCCTCGGAGAATTGGACAAGGACTGGAACCTCCTCAGAGACTTGGACACGGACTGGAACCTCCTCGGGGACTTGGACACGGACTGGAACCACCCGGAGACTGGGACACGGACTGGAAAAACCTCGGAGACTTGGACAAGGACTGGAACCTCCTCAGAGACTTGGACACGTACTGGAACCACCTCGGAGAATTGGACAAGGACTGGAACCTCCTCAGAGACTTGGACACGGACTGGAAACACCTCGGAGACTTGGACACGGACTGGAATCACCCGGAGACTGGGACACGGACTGGAAACACCTCGGAGACTGGGACACGGACTGGAAACACCTCGGAGACGTGGACACGGACTGGAAAGACTTTGGAGACTCGGACACGGACTGGAACCTCCCGGAGACTCGGACACGGACTGGAAAGCTCCTCGGAGACTTGGACACGGACTGGAACCTCCCGGAGACTCGGACACGGACTGGAAACTCCTCGGAGACTCGGACACGGACTGGAAACACCTCGGAGACTCGGACACGGACTGGAAACACCTCGGAGACTTGGACACGGACTGGAACCTCCTAGGAGACTTGGACACAGACTGGAAACACCTCGGAGACTCGGACACGGAGTGGAACCTCCTCAGAGACTTGGACATGGACTGGAAACACCTCGGAGACTTGGACACAGACTGGAACCTCCTCAGAGACTTGGACAAGGACTGGAACCTCCTCAGAGAATTGGACACGGACTGGAACCTCCTCGGAGAATTGGACACGGACTGGAACCTCCTCGGAGACTTGGACACGGACTGGAAACACCTCAGAGACTGGGACACGGACTGGAAACACCTCGGAGACTGGGACACGGACTGGAAACACCTCGGAGACTTGGACACGGACTGGAAACACCTCGGAGAATTGGACACGGACTGGAACCTCCTCGGAGACTTGGACACGGACCGGAACCTCCTCGGAGACTTGGACACGGACTGGAAACTCCTCGGAGACTCGGACACGGACTGGAAACACCTCAGAGACTGGGACACGGACTGGAAACACCTCGGAGACTGGGACACGGACTGGAAACACCTCGGAGACTTGGACACGGACTGGAAACACCTCGGAGAATTGGACACGGACTGGAACCTCCTCGGAGACTTGGACACGGACTGGAACCTCCTCGGAGTCTTGGACACGGACTGGAACCTCCTCGGAGACTTGGACACGGACTGGAACCTCCTCGGAGACTCGGACACGGACTGGAACCTCCTCGGAGACTTGGACACGGACTGGAAACACCTCGGAGACTTGGACACGGACTGGAAACACCTCGGACACTTGGACACGGACTGGAAACACCTCGGACACTTGGACACGGACAGGAAACACCTCGGAGACTTGGACACGGACTGGAACCTCCTCGGAGACTTGGACACGGACTGGAAACACCTCAGAGACTGGGACACGGACTGGAAACACCTCGGAGACTGGGACACGGACTGGAAACACCTCGGAGACTTGGACACGGACTGGAAACACCTCGGAGAATTGGACACGGACTGGAACCTCCTCGGAGACTTGGACACGGACTAGAACCTCCTCGGAGACTTGGACACGGACTGGAACCTCCTCGGAGACTTGGACAAGTACTGGAACCTCCTCGGAGAATTGGACAAGTACTGGAACCTCCTCGGAGAATTGGACACGGACTGGAACCTCCTCAGAGACTTGGACACGGACTGGAACCTCCTCGGAGAATTGGACAAGGACTGGAACCTCCTCAGAGACTTGGACACGGACTGGAACCTCCTCGGGGACTTGGACACGGACTGGAACCACCCGGAGACTGGGACACGGACTGGAAAAACCTCGGAGACTTGGACAAGGACTGGAACCTCCTCAGAGACTTGGACACGTACTGGAACCACCTCGGAGAATTGGACAAGGACTGGAACCTCCTCAGAGACTTGGACACGGACTGGAAACACCTCGGAGACTTGGACACGGACTGGAATCACCCGGAGACTGGGACACGGACTGGAAACACCTCGGAGACTGGGACACGGACTGGAAACACCTCGGAGACGTGGACACGGACTGGAAAGACTTTGGAGACTCGGACACGGACTGGAACCTCCCGGAGACTCGGACACGGACTGGAAAGCTCCTCGGAGACTTGGACACGGACTGGAACCTCCCGGAGACTCGGACACGGAGTGGAACCTCCTCAGAGACTTGGACATGGACTGGAAACACCTCGGAGACTTGGACACAGACTGGAACCTCCTCAGAGACGGACAAGGACTGGAACCTCCTCAGAGAATTGGACACGGACTGGAACCTCCTCGGAGAATTGGACACGGACTGGAACCTCCTCGGAGACTTGGACACGGACTGGAAACACCTCAGAGACTGGGACACGGACTGGAAACACCTCGGAGACTGGGACACGGACTGGAAACACCTCGGAGACTTGGACACGGACTGGAAACACCTCGGAGAATTGGACACGGACTGGAACCTCCTCGGAGACTTGGACACGGACCGGAACCTCCTCGGAGACTTGGACACGGACTGGAAACACCTCGGAGACTCGGACACGGACTGGAAACACCTCAGAGACTGGGACACGGACTGGAAACACCTCGGAGACTGGGACACGGACTGGAAACACCTCGGAGACTTGGACACGGACTGGAAACACCTGGGAGAATTGGACACGGACTGGAACCTCCTCGGAGACTTGGACACGGACTGGAACCTCCTCGGAGTCCTGGACACGGACTGGAACCTCCTCGGAGACTTGGACACGGACTGGAACCTCCTCGGAGACTCGGACACGGACTGGAACCTCCTCGGAGACTTGGACACGGACTGGAAACACCTCGGAGACTTGGACACGGACTGGAAACACCTCGGACACTTGGACACGGACTGGAAACACCTCGGACACTTGGACACGGACAGGAAACACCTCGGAGACTTGGACACGGACTGGAACCTCCTCGGAGACTTGGACACGGACTGGAAACACCTCAGAGACTGGGACACGGACTGGAAACACCTCGGAGACTGGGACACGGACTGGAAACACCTCGGAGACTTGGACACGGACTGGAAACACCTCGGAGAATTGGACACGGACTGGAACCTCCTCGGAGACTTGGACACGGACTAGAACCTCCTCGGAGACTTGGACACGGACTGGAACCTCCTCGGAGACTTGGACAAGTACTGGAACCTCCTCGGAGAATTGGACAAGTACTGGAACCTCCTCGGAGAATTGGACACGGACTGGAACCTCCTCAGAGACTTGGACACGGACTGGAACCTCCTCGGAGAATTGGACAAGGACTGGAACCTCCTCAGAGACTTGGACACGGACTGGAACCTCCTCGGGGACTTGGACACGGACTGGAACCACCCGGAGACTGGGACACGGACTGGAAAAACCTCGGAGACTTGGACAAGGACTGGAACCTCCTCAGAGACTTGGACACGTACTGGAACCACCTCGGAGAATTGGACAAGGACTGGAACCTCCTCAGAGACTTGGACACGGACTGGAAACTCCTCGGAGACTCGGACACGGCCTGGAAACACCTCGGAGACTCGGACACGGACTGGAAACACCTCGGAGACTCGGACACGGACTGGAACATCCTAGGAGACTTGGACACGGACTGGAAACACCTCGGAGACTCGGACACGGAGTGGAACCTCCTCAGAGACTTGGACATGGACTGGAAACACCTCGGAGACTTGGACACGGACTGGAACCTCCTCAGAGACTTGGACACGGACGGGAAACACCTCGGAGACTTGGACACGGACTGGAAACTCCTCGGAGACTTGGACACGGACTGGAACCTCCTCGGAGACTTGGACACAGACTGGAACCTCCTCAGAGACTTGGACAAGGACTGGAACCTCCTCAGAGAATTGGACACGGACTGGAACCTCCTCGGAGAATTGGACACGGACTGGAACCTCCTCGGAGACTTGGACACGGACTGGAAACACCTCAGAGACTGGGACACGGACTGGAAACACCTCGGAGACTGGGACACGGACTGGAAACACCTGGGAGACTTGGACACGGACTGGAAACACCTCGGAGAATTGGACACGGACTGGAACCTCCTCGGAGACTTGGACACGGACTGGAACCTCCTCGGAGACTTGGACACGGACTGGAAACACCTCGGAGACTCGGACACGGACTGGAAACACCTCGGAGACTGGGACACGGACTGGAAACACCTCGGAGACTGGGACACGGACTGGAAACACCTCGGAGACTTGGACACGGACTGGAAACACCTCGGAGAATTGGACACGGACTGGAACCTCCTCGGAGACTTGGACACGGACTGGAACCTCCTCGGAGTCTTGGACACGGACTGGAACCTCCTCGGAGACTTGGACACGGACTGGAACCTCCTCGGAGACTCGGACACGGACTGGAACCTCCTCGGAGACTTGGACACGGACTGGAAACACCTCGGAGACTTGGACACGGACTGGAAACACCTCGGACACTTGGACACGGACTGGAAACACCTCGGACACTTGGACACGGACAGGAAACACCTCGGAGACTTGGACACGGACTGGAACCTCCTCGGAGACTTGGACACGGACTGGAAACACCTCAGAGACTGGGACACGGACTGGAAACACCTCGGAGACTGGGACACGGACTGGAAACACCTCGGAGACTTGGACACGGACTGGAAACACCTCGGAGAATTGGACACGGACTGGAACCTCCTCGGAGACTTGGACACGGACTAGAACCTCCTCGGAGACTTGGACACGGACTGGAACCTCCTCGGAGACTTGGACAAGTACTGGAACCTCCTCGGAGAATTGGACAAGTACTGGAACCTCCTCGGAGAATTGGACACGGACTGGAACCTCCTCAGAGACTTGGACACGGACTGGAACCTCCTCGGAGAATTGGACAACGACTGGAACCTCCTCAGAGACTTGGACACGGACTGGAACCTCCTCGGGGACTTGGACACGGACTGGAACCACCCGGAGACTGGGACACGGACTGGAAAAACCTCGGAGACTTGGACAAGGACTGGAACCTCCTCAGAGACTTGGACACGTACTGGAACCACCTCGGAGAATTGGACAAGGACTGGAACCTCCTCAGAGACTTGGACACGGACTGGAAACACCTCGGAGACTTGGACACGGACTGGAATCACCCGGAGACTGGGACACGGACTGGAAACACCTCGGAGACTGGGACACGGACTGGAAACACCTCGGAGACGTGGACACGGACTGGAAAGCTCCTCGGAGACTTGGACACGGACTGGAACCTCCCGGAGACTCGGACACGGACTGGAAACACCTCGGAGACTCGGACACGGACTGGAACCTCCTAGGAGACTTGGACACGGACTGGAAACACCTCGGAGACTCGGACACGGAGTGGAACCTCCTCAGAGACTTGGACATGGACTGGAAACACCTCGGAGACTTGGACACGGACTGGAACCTCCTCAGAGACTTGGACACGGACGGGAAACACCTCGGAGACTTGGACACGGACTGGAAACTCCTCGGAGACTTGGACACGGACTGGAACCTCCTCGGAGTCTTGTACACAGACTGGAACCTCCTCAGAGACTTGGACAAGGACTGGAACCTCCTCAGAGAATTGGACACGGACTGGAACCTCCTCGCAGAATTGGACACGGACTGGAACCTCCTCGGAGACTTGGACACGGACTGGAAACACCTCAGAGACTGGGACACGGACTGGAAACACCTCGGAGACTGGGACACGGACTGGAAACACCTCGGAGACTTGGACACGGACTGGAAACACCTCGGAGAATTGGACACGGACTGGAACCTCCTCGGAGACTTGGACACGGACTGGAACCTCCTCGGAGACTTGGACACGGACTGGAAACACCTCGGAGACTTGGACACGGACTGGAAACACCTCGGACACTTGGACACGGACAGGAAACACCTCGGAAACTTGGACACGGACAGGAAACACCTCGGAGACTTGGACACGGACTGGAACCTCCTCAGAGACTTGGACACGGACTGGAACCTCCTCAGAGACTTGGACACGGACTGGAACCTCCTCGGAGAGTTGGACACGGACTGGAAACACCTCGGAGACTTGGACACGGACTGGAACCTCCTCAGAGACTTGGACACGGACTGGAACCACCCGGAGACTGGGACACGGACTGGAAACACCTCGGAGACTTGGACAAGGACTGGAACCTCCTCGGAGACTCGGACACGGACTGGAACCTCCCGGAGACTCGGACACGGACTGGAAACTCCTCGGAGACTCGGACACGGACTGGAAACTCCTCGGAGACTCGGACACGGACTGGAAACACCTCGGAGACTCGGACACGGACTGGAACCTCCTCGGAGAATTGGACAAGGACTGGAACCTCCTCAGAGACTTGGACACGTACTGGAACCTCCTCGGGGACTTGGACAAGGACTGGAACCACCCGGAGACTGGGACACGGACTGGAAAAACCTCGGAGACTTGGACAAGGACTGGAACCTCCTCAGAGACTTGGACACGTACTGGAACCTCCTCGGAGAATTGGACAAGGACTGGAACCTCCTCAGAGACTTGGACACGGACTGGAAACCCCTCGGAGACTTGGACACGGACTGGAATCACCCGGAGACTGGGACACGGACTGGAAACACCTCGGAGACTGGGACACGGACTGGAAACACCACGGAGACGTGGACACGGACTGGAAAGACTTTGGAGACTCGGACACGGACTGGAACCTCCCGGAGACTCGGTCACGGACTGGAAAGCTCCTCGGAGACTTGGACACGGACTGGAACCTCCCGGAGACTCGGACACGGACTGGAAACTCCTCGGAGACTCGGACACGGACTGGAAACACCTCGGAGACTCGGACACGGACTGGAAACACCTCGGAGACTCGGACACGGACTGGAACCTCCTAGGAGACTTGGACACGGACTGGAACCACCTCTGAGAATTGGACAAGGACTGGAACCTCCTCAGAGACTTGGACACGGACTGGAAACACCTCGGAGACTTGGACACGGACTGGAATCACCCGGAGACTGGGACACGGACTGGAAACACCTCGGAGACTGGGACACGGACTGGAAACACCTCGGAGACGTGGACACGGACTGGAAAGACATTGGAGACTCGGACACGGACTGGAACCTCCCGGAGACTCGGACACGGACTGGAAAGCTCGGCGGAGACTTGGACACGGACTGGAACCTCCCGGAGACTCGGACACGGACTGGAAACTCCTCGGAGACTCGGACACGGACTGGAAACACCTCGGAGACTCGGACACGGACTGGAAACACCTCGGAGACTCGGACACGGACTGGAACCTCCTAGGAGACTTGGACACGGACTGGAAACACCTCGGAGACTCGGACACGGAGTGGAACCTCCTCAGAGACTTGGACATGGACTGGAAACACCTCGGAGACTTGGACACGGACTGGAACCTCCTCAGAGACTTGGACACGGACGGGAAACACCTCGGAGACTTGGACACGGACTGGAACCTCCTCGGAGACTTGGACACAGACTGGAACCTCCTCAGAGACTTGGACAAGGACTGGAACCTCCTCAGAGAATTGGACACGGACTGGAACCTCCTCGGAGAATTGGACACGGACTGGAACCTCCTCGGAGACTTGGACACGGACTGGAAACACCTCAGAGACTGGGACACGGACTGGAAACACCTCGGAGACTGGGACACGGACTGGAAACACCTCGGAGACTTGGACACGGACTGGAAACACCTCGGAGAATTGGACACGGACTGGAACCTCCTCGGAGACTTGGACACGGACTGGAACCTCCTCGGAGACTTGGACACGGACTGGAAACACCTCGGAGACTTGGACACGGACTGGAAACACCTCGGACACTTGGACACGGACAGGAAACACCTCGGAAACTTGGACACGGACAGGAAACACCTCGGAGACTTGTACACGGACTGGAACCTCCTCAGAGACTTGGACACGGACTGGAACCTCCTCAGAGACTTGGACACGGACTGGAACCTCCTCGGAGACTTGGACACGGACTGGAAACACCTCGGAGACTTGGACACGGACTGGAACCTCCTCAGAGACTTGGACACGGACTGGAACCACCCGGAGACTGGGACACGGACTGGAAACACCTCGGAGACTTGGACAAGGACTGGAACCTCCTCGGAGACTCGGACACGGACTGGAACCTCCCGGAGACTCGGACACGGACTGGAAACTCCTCGGAGACTCGGACACGGACTGGAAACTCCTCGGAGACTCGGACACGGACTGGAAACACCTCGGAGACTCGGACACGGACTGGAACCTCCTCGGAGAATTGGACAAGGACTGGAACCTCCTCAGAGACTTGGACACGGACTGGAACCTCCTCGGGGACTTGGACACGGACTGGAACCACCCGGAGACTGGGACACGGACTGGAAAAACCTCGGAGACTTGGACAAGGACTGGAACCTCCTCAGAGACTTGGACACGTACTGGAACCTCCTCGGAGAATTGGACAAGGACTGGAACCTCCTCAGAGACTTGGACACGGACTGGAAACCCCTCGGAGACTTGGACACGGACTGGAATCACCCGGAGACTGGGACACGGACTGGAAACACCTCGGAGACTGGGACACGGACTGGAAACACCTCGGAGACGTGGACACGGACTGGAAAGACTTTGGAGACTCGGACACGGACTGGAACCTCCCGGAGACTCGGACACGGACTGGAAAGCTCCTCGGAGACTTGGACACGGACTGGAACCTCCCGGAGACTCGGACACGGACTGGAAACTCCTCGGAGACTCGGACACGGACTGGAAACACCTCGGAGACTCGGACACGGACTGGAAACACCTCGGAGACTCGGACACGGACTGGAACCTCCTAGGAGACTTGGACACGGACTGGAAACACCTCGGAGACTCGGACACGGAGTGGAACCTCCTCAGAGACTTGGACACGGACTGGAAACACCTCGGAGACTTGGACACGGACTGGAACCTCCTCAGAGACTTGGACACGGACGGGAAACACCTCGGAGACTTGGACACGGACTGGAAACTCCTCGGAGACTTGGACACAGACTGGAACCTCCTCAGAGACTTGGACAAGGACTGGAACCTCCTCAGAGAATTGGACACGGACTGGAACCTCCTCGGAGAATTGGACACGGACTGGAACCTCCTCGGAGACTTGGACACGGACTGGAAACACCTCAGAGACTGGGACACGGACTGGAAACACCTCGGAGACTGGGACACGGACTGGAAACACCTCGGAGACTTGGACACGGACAGGAAACACCTCGGAGAATTGGACACGGACTGGAACCTCCTCAGAGACTTGGACACGGACTGGAACCTCCTCAGAGACTTGGACACGGACTGGAACCTCCTCGGAGACTTGGACACGGACTGGAAACACCTCGGAGACTTGGACACGGACTGGAACCTCCTCAGAGACTTGGACACGGACTGGAACCACCCGGAGACTGGGACACGGACGGGAAACACATCGGAGACTTGGACAAGGACTGGAACCTCCTCGGAGACTTGGACACGGACTGGAACCTCCCGGAGACTCGGACACGGACTGGAAACTCCTCGGAGACTCGGACACGGACTGGAAACTCCTCGGAGACTCGGACACGGACTGGAAACACCTCGGAGACTCGGACACGGACTGGAACCACCTAGGAGACTCGGACACGGACTGGAACCTCATAGCAGACTTGGACACGGACTGGAAACACCTCGGAGACTCGGACACGGACTGGAACCTCCTCAGAGACTGGGACACGGACTGGAAACACCTCGGAGACTTGGACACGGACTGGAACCTCCTCAGAGACTTGGACACGGACTGGAACCTCCTCGGAGACTTGGACACGGACTGGAAACACCTCGGAGACTTGGACACGGACTGGAAACACCTCGGACACTTGGACACGGACTGGAAACACCTCGGACACTTGGACACGGACAGGAAACACCTCGGAGACTTGGACACGGACTGGAACGTCCTCAGAGACTTGGACACGGACTGGAACCTCCTCAGAGACTTGGACACGGACTGGAACCTCCTCGGAGACTTGGACACGGACGGGAAACATCTCGGAGACTTGGACACGGACTGGAACCTCCCGGAGACTCGGACACGGACTGGAAACTCCTCGGAGACTCGGACACGGACTGGAAACACCTCGGAGACTCGGACACGGACTGGAAACACCTCGGAGACTCGGACACGGACTGGAACCTCCTAGGAGACTTGGACACGGACTGGAACCACCTCTGAGAATTGGACAAGGACTGGAACCACCTCAGAGACTTGGACACGGACTGGAAACACCTCGGAGACTTGGACACGGACTGGAATCACCCGGAGACTGGGACACGGACTGGAAACACCTCGGAGACTGGGACACGGACTGGAAACACCTCGGAGACGTGGACACGGACTGGAAAGACTTTGGAGACTCGGACACGGACTGGAACCTCCCGGAGACTCGGACACGGACTGGAAAGCTCCTCGGAGACTTGGACACGGACTGGAACCTCCCGGAGACTCGGACACGGACTGGAAACTCCTCGGAGACTCGGACACGGACTGGAAACACCTCGGAGACTCGGACACGGACTGGAAACACCTCGGAGACTCGGACACGGACTGGAACCTCCTAGGAGACTTGGACACGGACTGGAAACACCTCGGAGACTCGGACACGGAGTGGAACCTCCTCAGAGACTTGGACATGGACTGGAAACACCTCGGAGACTTGGACACGGACTGGAAGCTCCTCAGAGACTTGGACACGGACGGGAAACACCTCGGAGACTTGGACACGGACTGGAACCTCCTCGGAGACTTGGACACAGACTGGAACCTCCTCAGAGACTTGGACAAGGACTGGAACCTCCTCAGAGAATTGGACACGGACTGGAACCTCCTCGGAGAATTGGACACGGACTGGAACCTCCTCGGAGACTTGGACACGGACTGGAAACACCTCAGAGACTGGGACACGGACTGGAAACACCTCGGAGACTGGGACACGGACTGGAAACACCTCGGAGACTTGGACACGGACTGGAAACACCTCGGAGAATTGGACACGGACTGGAACCTCCTCGGAGACTTGGACACGGACTGGAACCTCCTCGGAGACTTGGACACGGACTGGAAACACCTCGGAGACTTGGACACGGACTGGAAACACCTCGGACACTTGGACACGGACAGGAAACACCTCGGAAACTTGGACACGGACAGGAAACACCTCGGAGACTTGGACACGGACTGGAACCTCCTCAGAGACTTGGACACGGACTGGAACCTCCTCAGAGACTTGGACACGGACTGGAACCTCCTCGGAGACTTGGACACGGACTGGAAACACCTCGGAGACTTGGACACGGACTGGAACCTCCTCAGAGACTTGGACACGGACTGGAACCACCCGGAGACTGGTACACGGACTGGAAACACCTCGGAGACTTGGACAAGGACTGGAACCTCCTCGGAGACTCGGACACGGACTGGAACCTCCCGGAGACTCGGACACGGACTGGAAACTCCTCGGAGACTCGGACACGGACTGGAAACTCCTCGGAGACTCGGACACGGACTGGAAACACCTCGGAGACTCGGACACGGACTGGAACCTCCTCGGAGAATTGGACAAGGACTGGAACCTCCTCAGAGACTTGGACACGGACTGGAACCTCCTCGGGGACTTGGACACGGACTGGAACCACCCGGAGACTGGGACACGGACTGGAAAAACCTCGGAGACTTGGACAAGGACTGGAACCTCCTCAGAGACTTGGACACGTACTGGAACCTCCTCGGAGAATTGGACAAGGACTGGAACCTCCTCAGAGACTTGGACACGGACTGGAAACCCCTCGGAGACTTGGACACGGACTGGAATCACCCGGAGACTGGGACACGGACTGGAAACACCTCGGAGACTGGGACACGGACTGGAAACACCTCGGAGACGTGGACACGGACTGGAAAGACTTTGGAGACTCGGACACGGACTGGAACCTCCCGGAGACTCGGACACGGACTGGAAAGCTCCTCGGAGACTTGGACACGGACTGGAACCTCCCGGAGACTCGGACACGGACTGGAAACTCCTCGGAGACTCGGACACGGACTGGAAACTCCTCGGAGACTCGGACACGGACTGGAAACACCTCGGAGACTCGGACACGGACTGGAACCTCCTAGGAGACTTGGACACGGACTGGAAACACCTCGGAGACTCGGACACGGAGTGGAACCTCCTCAGAGACTTGGACACGGACTGGAAACACCTCGGAGACTTGGACACGGACTGGAACCTCCTCAGAGACTTGGACACGGACGGGAAACACCTCGGAGACTTGGACACGGACTGGAAACTCCTCGGAGACTTGGACACAGACTGGAACCTCCTCAGAGACTTGGACAAGGACTGGAACCTCCTCAGAGAATTGGACACGGACTGGAACCTCCTCGGAGAATTGGACACGGACTGGAACCTCCTCGGAGACTTGGACACGGACTGGAAACACCTCAGAGACTGGGACACGGACTGGAAACACCTCGGAGACTGGGACACGGACTGGAAACACCTCGGAGACTTGGACACCGACTGGAAACACCTCGGAGAATTGGACACGGACTGGAACCTCCTCGGAGACTTGGACACGGACTGGAACCTCCTCGGAGACTTGGACACGGACTGGAAACACCTCGGAGACTTGGACACGGACTGGAAACACCTCGGAGACTTGGACACGGACAGGAAACACCTCGGAAACTTGGACACGGACAGGAAACACCTCGGAGACTTGGACACGGACTGGAACCTCCTCAGAGACTTGGACACGGACTGGAACCTCCTCAGAGACTTGGACACGGACTGGAACCTCCTCGGAGACTTGGACACGGACTGGAAACACCTCGGAGACTTGGACACGGACTGGAACCTCCTCAGAGACTTGGACACGGACTGGAACCACCTCTGAGAATTGGACAAGGACTGGAACCTCCTCAGAGACTTGGACACGGACTGGAAACACCTCGGAGACTTGGACACGGACTGGAATCACCCGGAGACTGGGACACGGACTGGAAACACCTCGGAGACTGGGACACGGACTGGAAACACCTCGGAGACGTGGACACGGACTGGAAAGACTTTGGAGACTCGGACACGGACTGGAACCTCCCGGAGACTCGGACACGGACTGGAAAGCTCCTCGGAGACTTGGACACGGACTGGAACCTCCCGGAGACTCGGACACGGACTGGAAACTCCTCGGAGACTCGGACACGGACTGGAAACACCTCGG
Organism: Hypanus sabinus; assembly: GCF_030144855.1. Lineage (NCBI taxonomy): Eukaryota > Metazoa > Chordata > Chondrichthyes > Myliobatiformes > Dasyatidae > Hypanus > Hypanus sabinus. The sequence continues at coordinate 270,450 of NW_026781403.1, forward strand.
AGACTCGGACACGGACTGGAAACACCTCGGAGACTCGGACACGGACTGGAACCTCCTAGGAGACTTGGACACGGACTGGAAACACCTCGGAGACTCGGACACGGAGTGGAACCTCCTCAGAGACTTGGACATGGACTGGAAACACCTCGGAGACTTGGACACGGACTGGAACCTCCTCAGAGACTTGGACACGGACGGGAAACACCTCGGAGACTTGGACACGGACTGGAACCTCCTCGGAGACTTGGACACAGACTGGAACCTCCTCAGAGACTTGGACAAGGACTGGAACCTCCTCAGAGAATTGGACACGGACTGGAACCTCCTCGGAGAATTGGACACGGACTGGAACCTCCTCGGAGACTTGGACACGGACTGGAAACACCTCAGAGACTGGGACACGGACTGGAAACACCTCGGAGACTGGGACACGGACTGGAAACACCTCGGAGACTTGGACACGGACTGGAAACACCTCGGAGAATTGGACACGGACTGGAACCTCCTCGGAGACTTGGACACGGACTGGAACCTCCTCGGAGACTTGGACACGGACTGGAAACACCTCGGAGACTTGGACACGGACTGGAAACACCTCGGACACTTGGACACGGACAGGAAACACCTCGGAAACTTGGACACGGACAGGAAACACCTCGGAGACTTGGACACGGACTGGAACCTCCTCAGAGACTTGGACACGGACTGGAACCTCCTCAGAGACTTGGACACGGACTGGAACCTCCTCGGAGACTTGGACACGGACTGGAAACACCTCGGAGACTTGGACACGGACTGGAACCTCCTCAGAGACTTGGACACGGACTGGAACCACCCGGAGACTGGGACACGGACTGGAAACACCTCGGAGACTTGGACAAGGACTGGAACCTCCTCGGAGACTCGGACACGGACTGGAACCTCCCGGAGACTCGGACACGGACTGGAAACTCCTCGGAGACTCGGACACGGACTGGAAACACCTCGGAGACTCGGACACGGACTGGAACCTCCTCGGAGAATTGGACAAGGACTGGAACCTCCTCAGAGACTTGGACACGGACTGGAACCTCCTCGGGGACTTGGACACGGACTGGAACCACCCGGAGACTGGGACACGGACTGGAAAAACCTCGGAGACTTGGACAAGGACTGGAACCTCCTCAGAGACTTGGACACGTACTGGAACCTCCTCGGAGAATTGGACAAGGACTGGAACCTCCTCAGAGACTTGGACACGGACTGGAAACCCCTCGGAGACTTGGACACGGACTGGAATCACCCGGAGACTGGGACACGGACTGGAAACACCTCGGAGACTGGGACACGGACTGGAAACACCTCGGAGACGTGGACACGGACTGGAAAGACTTTGGAGACTCGGACACGGACTGGAACCTCCCGGAGACTCGGACACGGACTGGAAAGCTCCTCGGAGACTTGGACACGGACTGGAACCTCCCGGAGACTCGGACACGGACTGGAAACTCCTCGGAGACTCGGACACGGACTGGAAACACCTCGGAGACTCGGACACGGACTGGAAACACCTCGGAGACTCGGACACGGACTGGAACCTCCTAGGAGACTTGGACACGGACTGGAAACACCTCGGAGACTCGGACACGGAGTGGAACCTCCTCAGAGACTTGGACACGGACTGGAAACACCTCGGAGACTTGGACACGGACTGGAACCTCGTCAGAGACTTGGACACGGACGGGAAACACCTCGGAGACTTGGACACGGACTGGAAACTCCTCGGAGACTTGGACACAGACTGGAACCTCCTCAGAGACTTGGACAAGGACTGGAACCTCCTCAGAGAATTGGACACGGACTGGAACCTCCTCGGAGAATTGGACACGGACTGGAACCTCCTCGGAGACTTGGACACGGACTGGAAACACCTCAGAGACTGGGACACGGACTGGAAACACCTCGGAGACTGGGACACGGACTGGAAACACCTCGGAGACTTGGACACGGACTGGAAACACCTCGGAGAATTGGACACGGACTGGAACCTCCTCGGAGACTTGGACACGGACTGGAACCTCCTCGGAGACTTGGACACGGACTGGAAACACCTCGGAGACTTGGACACGGACTGGAAACACCTCGGAGACTTGGACACGGACAGGAAACACCTCGGAAACTTGGACACGGACAGGAAACACCTCGGAGACTTGGACACGGACTGGAACCTCCTCAGAGACTTGGACACGGACTGGAACCTCCTCAGAGACTTGGACACGGACTGGAACCTCCTCGGAGACTTGGACACGGACTGGAAACACCTCGGAGACTTGGACACGGACTGGAACCTCCTCAGAGACTTGGACACGGACTGGAACCACCCGGAGACTGGGACACGGACGGGAAACACATCGGAGACTTGGACAAGGACTGGAACCTCCTCGGAGACTTGGACACGGACTGGAACCTCCCGGAGACTCGGACACGGACTGGAAACTCCTCGGAGACTCGGACACGGACTGGAAACTCCTCGGAGACTCGGACACGGACTGGAAACACCTCGGAGACTCGGACACGGACTGGAACCACCTAGGAGACTCGGACACGGACTGGAACCTCCTAGCAGACTTGGACAGGGACTGGAAACACCTCGGAGACTCGGACACGGACTGGAACCTCCTCAGAGACTGGGACACGGACTGGAAACACCTCGGAGACTTGGACACGGACTGGAACCTCCTCAGAGACTTGGACACGGACTGGAACCTCCTCGGAGACTTGGACACGGACTGGAAACACCTCGGAGACTTGGACACGGACTGGAAACACCTCGGACACTTGGACACGGACTGGAAACACCTCGGACACTTGGACACGGATAGGAAACACCTCGGAGACTTGGACACGGACTGGAACGTCCTCAGAGACTTGGACACGGACTGGAACCTCCTCAGAGACTTGGACACGGACTGGAACCTCCTCGGAGACTTGGACACGGACGGGAAACATCTCGGAGACTTGGACACGGACAGGAAACTCCTCAGAGACTTGGACACGGACTGGAAACACCTCGGAGACTCGGACACGGAGTGGATCCTCCTCAGAGACTTGGACATGGACTGGAAACACCTCGGAGACTTGGACACGGACTGGAACCTCCTCAGAGACTTGGACACGGACGGGAAACACCTCGGAGACTTGGACACGGACTGGAACCTCCTCGGAGACTTGGACACAGACTGGAACCTCCTCAGAGACTTGGACAAGGACTGGAACCTCCTCAGAGAATTGGACACGGACTGGAACCTCCTCGGAGAATTGGACACGGACTGGAACCTCCTCGGAGACTTGGACACGGACTGGAAACACCTCAGAGACTGGGACACGGACTGGAAACACCTCGGAGACTGGGACACGGACTGGAAACACCTCGGAGACTTGGACACGGACTGGAAACACCTCGGAGAATTGGACACGGACTGGAACCTCCTCGGAGACTTGGACACGGACTGGAACCTCCTCGGAGACTTGGACACGGACTGGAAACACCTCGGAGACTTGGACACGGACTGGAAACACCTCGGACACTTGGACACGGACAGGAAACACCTCGGAAACTTGGACACGGACAGGAAACACCTCGGAGACTTGGACACGGACTGGAACCTCCTCAGAGACTTGGACACGGACTGGAACCTCCTCAGAGACTTGGACACGGACTGGAACCTCCTCGGAGACTTGGACACGGACTGGAAACACCTCGGAGACTTGGACACGGACTGGAACCTCCTCAGAGACTTGGACACGGACTGGAACCACCCGGAGACTGGGACACGGACTGGAAACACCTCGGAGACTTGGACAAGGACTGGAACCTCCTCGGAGACTCGGACACGGACTGGAACCTCCCGGAGACTCGGACACGGACTGGAAACTCCTCGGAGACTCGGACACGGACTGGAAACTCCTCGGAGACTCGGACACGGACTGGAAACACCTCGGAGACTCGGACACGGACTGGAACCTCCTCGGAGAATTGGACAAGGACTGGAACCTCCTCAGAGACTTGGACACGGACTGGAACCTCCTCGGGGACTTGGACACGGACTGGAACCACCCGGAGACTGGGACACGGACTGGAAAAACCTCGGAGACTTGGACAAGGACTGGAACCTCCTCAGAGACTTGGACACGTACTGGAACCTCCTCGGAGAATTGGACAAGGACTGGAACCTCCTCAGAGACTTGGACACGGACTGGAAACCCCTCGGAGACTTGGACACGGACTGGAATCACCCGGAGACTGGGACACGGACTGGAAACACCTCGGAGACTGGGACACGGACTGGAAACACCTCGGAGACGTGGACACGGACTGGAAAGACTTTGGAGACTCGGACACGGACTGGAACCTCCCGGAGACTCGGACACGGACTGGAAAGCTCCTCGGAGACTTGGACACGGACTGGAACCTCCCGGAGACTCGGACACGGACTGGAAACTCCTCGGAGACTCGGACACGGACTGGAAACACCTCGGAGACTCGGACACGGACTGGAAACACCTCGGAGACTCGGACACGGACTGGAACCTCCTAGGAGACTTGGACACGGACTGGAAACACCTCGGAGACTCGGACACGGAGTGGAACCTCCTCAGAGACTTGGACACGGACTGGAAACACCTCGGAGACTTGGACACGGACTGGAACCTCGTCAGAGACTTGGACACGGACGGGAAACACCTCGGAGACTTGGACACGGACTGGAAACTCCTCGGAGACTTGGACACAGACTGGAACCTCCTCAGAGACTTGGACAAGGACTGGAACCTCCTCAGAGAATTGGACACGGACTGGAACCTCCTCGGAGAATTGGACACGGACTGGAACCTCCTCGGAGACTTGGACACGGACTGGAAACACCTCAGAGACTGGGACACGGACTGGAAACACCTCGGAGACTGGGACACGGACTGGAAACACCTCGGAGACTTGGACACGGACTGGAAACACCTCGGAGAATTGGACACGGACTGGAACCTCCTCGGAGACTTGGACACGGACTGGAACCTCCTCGGAGACTTGGACACGGACTGGAAACACCTCGGAGACTTGGACACGGACTGGAAACACCTCGGAGACTTGGACACGGACAGGAAACACCTCGGAAACTTGGACACGGACAGGAAACACCTCGGAGACTTGGACACGGACTGGAACCTCCTCAGAGACTTGGACACGGACTGGAACCTCCTCAGAGACTTGGACACGGACTGGAACCTCCTCGGAGACTTGGACACGGACTGGAAACACCTCGGAGACTTGGACACGGACTGGAACCTCCTCAGAGACTTGGACACGGACTGGAACCACCCGGAGACTGGGACACGGACGGGAAACACATCGGAGACTTGGACAAGGACTGGAACCTCCTCGGAGACTTGGACACGGACTGGAACCTCCCGGAGACTCGGACACGGACTGGAAACTCCTCGGAGACTCGGACACGGACTGGAAACTCCTCGGAGACTCGGACACGGACTGGAAACACCTCGGAGACTCGGACACGGACTGGAACCACCTAGGAGACTCGGACACGGACTGGAACCTCCTAGCAGAGTTGGACACGGACTGGAAACACCTCGGAGACTCGGACACGGACTGGAACCTCCTCAGAGACTGGGACACGGACTGGAAACACCTCGGAGACTTGGACACGGACTGGAACCTCCTCAGAGACTTGGACACGGACTGGAACCTCCTCGGAGACTTGGACACGGACTGGAAACACCTCGGAGACTTGGACACGGACTGGAAACACCTCGGACACTTGGACACGGACTGGAAACACCTCGGACACTTGGACACGGACAGGAAACACCTCGGAGACTTGGACACGGACTGGAACGTCCTCAGAGACTTGGACACGGACTGGAACCTCCTCAGAGACTTGGACACGGACTGGAACCTCCTCGGAGACTTGGACACGGACGGGAAACATCTCGGAGACTTGGACACGGACAGGAAACTCCTCAGAGACTTGGACACGGACTGGAAAAACCTCGGAGACTGGGACACGGACTGGAAACACCTCGGAGACTTGGACACGGACTGGAAACACCTCGGAGAATTGGACACGGACTGGAACCTCCTCGGAGACTTGGACACGGACAGGAACCTCCTCGGAGACTTGGACACGGACTGGAACCTCCTCGGAGACTTGGACACGGACTGGAACCTCCTCGGAGACTTGGACACGGACTGGAACCTCCTCGGACAATTGGACAAGGACTGGAACCTCCTCAGAGACTTGGACACGGACTGGAACCTCCTCGGAGAATTGGACACGGACTGGAACCTCCTCAGAGACTTGGACACGGACTGGACCATCCTCGGAGAATTGGACAAGGACTGGAACCTCCTCAGAGACTTGGACATGGACTGGAACCACCTCGGAGACTTGGACACGGACTGGAACCACCCGGAGACTTGGACACGGACTGGAAACACCTCGGAGACTTGGACAAGGACTGGAACCTCCTCAGAGGCTTGGACACGGACTGGAACCTCCTCGGAGAATTGGACAAGGACTGGAACCTCCTCAGAGAATTGGACACGGACTGGAACCTCCTCGGAGACTTGGACACGGACTGGAACCACCCGGAGACTGGGACACGGACTGGAAACACCTCGGAGACTGGGTCACGGACTGGAAACACCTGGGAGACGTGGACACGGACTGGAAAGACTTTGGAGACTCGGACACGGACTGGAACCTCCCGGAGACTCGGACACGGACTGGAAAGCTCCTCGGAGACTTGGACACGGACGGGAACCTCCCGGAGACTCGGACACGGACTGGAAACTCCTCGGAGACTCGGACACGGACTGGAAACACCTCGGAGACTTGGACACGGACTGGAACCTCCACGGAGACACGGACACGGACTGGAAACCCCTCGGAGACTTGGACACGGACTGGAAACACCTCGGAGACATGGACACGGACTGGAAACTCCTCGGAGACTTGGACAGGGACTGGAAACACCTCGGAGACTTGGACACGGACTGGAAACACTTTGGAGACTTGGACACGGACTGGAACCTGCTCGGAGACTCGGACACGGACTGGAACCTCCACGGAGACACGGACACGGAATGGAAACACCTCGGAGACTTGGACACGGACTGGAAACACCTCGGAGACTTGGACACGGACGGGAACCTCCTCGGAGACTTGGACAGGGACTGGAAACACCTCGGAGACTTGGACACGGACTGGAAACACCTCGGAGAGTTGGACACGGACTGGAAACACCTCGGAGACTTGGACACGGACTGGAAACACCTCGGAGACTTGGACACGGACTGGAACCTCCTCCGAGACTTGGACAGGGACTGGAAACACCTCGGAGACTTGGACACGGACTGGAAACACTTTGGAGACTTGGACACCGACTGGAACCTCCTCGGAGACTTGGACACGAACTGGAAACAGTTTGGAGACTTGGACACGGACTGGAACCTCCTCGGAGACTTGGACAGGGACTGTAAACACCTCGGAGACTTGGACACGGACTGGAAACACCTCGGAGACTTGGACACGGACTGGAACCTCCTCAGAGACTTGGGCACGGACTGGAAACACCTCAGAGACTTGGACACGGACTGGAACCTCCTCGGAGACTTGGACACGGACTGGAAACACCTCGGAGACTTGGACACGGACTGGAACCTCCTCGGAGACTTGGACACGGACTGGAACCTCCTCAGAAACTTGGACACGGACTGGAACCTCCTCAGAGGCTTGGACACGGACTGGAAACACCTCGGAGACTGGGACACGGACTGGAACCTCCTCGGAGACTTGGACACGGACTGGAAACTCCTCGGATACTCGGACACGGACAGGAACCTCCTCGGAGACTCGGACACGGACTGGAACCTCCTCGGAGACTCGGACACGGACCGGAAACACCTCGGAGACTTGGACACGGACTGGAACTTCCTTGGAGAGTCGGACACGGACTGGAACGTCCTCGGAGACTTGGACACGGAATGGAAACACCTCGGAGACTTAGACACGGACCGGAAACTCCTCGGAGACTTGGACACGGACTGGAAACACCTCGGAGACTTGGACACGGACTGGAAACACCTCAGAGAATTGGACACGGACTGGAAACACCTCGGAGACTTGGACACGGAATGGAAACACCTCGGAGACTTAGACAAGGACTGGAACGTCCTCGGAGACTCGGACACGGACTGGAACCTCCTCGGAGACTCGGACACGGACTGGAAACACCTCGGAGACTTGGACACGGACTGGAACCTCCTCGGAGACTCGGACACGAACTGGAAACACCTCGGAGACTTGGACACGGACTGGAACCTCCACGGAGTCACGGACACGGACTGGAAACAGCTCGGAGACTTGGACACGGACTGGAAACACCTCGGAGACTTGGACACGGACTGGAACCTCCTCGGAGACTCGGACACGGACTGGAAACACCTCAGAGACATGGACACGGACTGGAACCTCCTCGGAGACTTGGACACGGACTGGAAACACCTCGGAGACTTGGACACGGTCTGGAAACTCCTCGGAGACTTGGACACGGACTGGAACCTCCTCAGAGACTTGGGCACGGACTGGAAACACCTCAGAGACTTGGACACGAACTGGAAACTCTTTAGAGACTTGGACACGGACTGGAACGTCCTCAGAGACTTGGACACGGACTGGAACGTCCTCAGAGACTTGGACTCGGACGGGAAACACCTCAGAGACTTGGACACGGACTGGAAACACCTCGGAGACTTGGACACGGACTGGAAACACCTCGGACACTTGGACACGGACTGGAAACACCTCGGACACTTGGACACGGACAGGAAACACCTCGGAGACTTGGACACGGACTGGAAACACTTTGCAGACTTGGACACGGACTGGAACCTCCTCGGAGACTCGGACACGAACTGGAAACACCTCGGAGACTTGGACACGGACGGGAACCTCCACGGAGTCACGGACACGGACTGGAAACAGCTCGGAGACTTGGACACGGACTGGAAACACCGCGGAGACTTGGATACGGACTGGAACCTCCTCGGAGACTTGGACAGGGACTGGAAACACCTCGGAGACTTGGACACGGACTGGAACCTCCTCGGAGACTCGGACACGGACTGGAACCTCCACGGAGACACGGACACGGACTGGAAACACCTCGGAGACTTGGGCACGGACTGGAAACTCCTCGGAGACTTGGACAGGGACTGGAAACACCTCGGAGACTTGGACACGGACTGGAAACACCTCGGAGACTTGGACACGGACTGGAAACACCTCGGAGACTCGGACACGGAGTGGAACCTCCTCAGAGACTTGGACACGGACTGGAAACACCTCGGAGACTTGGACACGGACTGGAACCTCGTCAGAGACTTGGACACGGACGGGAAACACCTCGGAGACTTGGACACGGACTGGAAACTCCTCGGAGACTTGGACACAGACTGGAACCTCCTCAGAGACTTGGACAAGGACTGGAACCTCCTCAGAGAATTGGACACGGACTGGAACCTCCTCGGAGAATTGGACACGGACTGGAACCTCCTCGGAGACTTGGACACGGACTGGAAACACCTCAGAGACTGGGACACGGACTGGAAACACCTCGGAGACTGGGACACGGACTGGAAACACCTCGGAGACTTGGACACGGACTGGAAACACCTCGGAGAATTGGACACGGACTGGAACCTCCTCGGAGACTTGGACACGGACTGGAACCTCCTCGGAGACTTGGACACGGACTGGAAACACCTCGGAGACTTGGACACGGACTGGAAACACCTCGGAGACTTGGACACGGACAGGAAACACCTCGGAAACTTGGACACGGACAGGAAACACCTCGGAGACTTGGACACGGACTGGAACCTCCTCAGAGACTTGGACACGGACTGGAACCTCCTCAGAGACTTGGACACGGACTGGAACCTCCTCGGAGACTTGGACACGGACTGGAAACACCTCGGAGACTTGGACACGGACTGGAACCTCCTCAGAGACTTGGACACGGACTGGAACCACCCGGAGACTGGGACACGGACGGGAAACACATCGGAGAGTTGGACAAGGACTGGAACCTCCTCGGAGACTTGGACACGGACTGGAACCTCCCGGAGACTCGGACACGGACTGGAAACTCCTCGGAGACTCGGACACGGACTGGAAACTCCTCGGAGACTGGGACACGGACTGGAAACACCTCGGAGACTCGGACACGGACTGGAACCACCTAGGAGACTCGGACACGGACTGGAACCTCCTAGCAGACTTGGACAGGGACTGGAAACACCTCGGAGACTCGGACACGGACTGGAACCTCCTCAGAGACTGGGACACGGACTGGAAACACCTCGGAGACTTGGACACGGACTGGAACCTCCTCAGAGACTTGGACACGGACTGGAACCTCCTCGGAGACTTGGACACGGACTGGAAACACCTCGGAGACTTGGACACGGACTGGAAACACCTCGGACACTTGGACACGGACTGGAAACACCTCGGACACTTGGACACGGATAGGAAACACCTCGGAGACTTGGACACGGACTGGAACGTCCTCAGAGACTTGGACACGGACTGGAACCTCCTCAGAGACTTGGACACGGACTGGAACCTCCTCGGAGACTTGGACACGGACGGGAAACATCTCGGAGACTTGGACACGGACAGGAAACTCCTCAGAGACTTGGACACGGACTGGAAACACCTCGGAGACTCGGACACGGAGTGGAACCTCCTCAGAGACTTGGACATGGACTGGAAACACCTCGGAGACTTGGACACGGACTGGAACCTCCTCAGAGACTTGGACACGGACGGGAAACACCTCGGAGACTTGGACACGGACTGGAACCTCCTCGGAGACTTGGACACAGACTGGAACCTCCTCAGAGACTTGGACAAGGACTGGAACCTCCTCAGAGAATTGGACACGGACTGGAACCTCCTCGGAGAATTGGACACGGACTGGAACCTCCTCGGAGACTTGGACACGGACTGGAAACACCTCAGAGACTGGGACACGGACTGGAAACACCTCGGAGACTGGGACACGGACTGGAAACACCTCGGAGACTTGGACACGGACTGGAAACACCTCGGAGAATTGGACACGGACTGGAACCTCCTCGGAGACTTGGACACGGACTGGAACCTCCTCGGAGACTTGGACACGGACTGGAAACACCTCGGAGACTTGGACACGGACTGGAAACACCTCGGACACTTGGACACGGACAGGAAACACCTCGGAAACTTGGACACGGACAGGAAACACCTCGGAGACTTGGACACGGACTGGAACCTCCTCAGAGACTTGGACACGGACTGGAACCTCCTCAGAGACTTGGACACGGACTGGAACCTCCTCGGAGACTTGGACACGGACTGGAAACACCTCGGAGACTTGGACACGGACTGGAACCTCCTCAGAGACTTGGACACGGACTGGAACCACCCGGAGACTGGGACACGGACTGGAAACACCTCGGAGACTTGGACAAGGACTGGAACCTCCTCGGAGACTCGGACACGGACTGGAACCTCCCGGAGACTCGGACACGGACTGGAAACTCCTCGGAGACTCGGACACGGACTGGAAACTCCTCGGAGACTCGGACACGGACTGGAAACACCTCGGAGACTCGGACACGGACTGGAACCTCCTCGGAGAATTGGACAAGGACTGGAACCTCCTCAGAGACTTGGACACGGACTGGAACCTCCTCGGGGACTTGGACACGGACTGGAACCACCCGGAGACTGGGACACGGACTGGAAAAACCTCGGAGACTTGGACAAGGACTGGAACCTCCTCAGAGACTTGGACACGTACTGGAACCTCCTCGGAGAATTGGACAAGGACTGGAACCTCCTCAGAGACTTGGACACGGACTGGAAACCCCTCGGAGACTTGGACACGGACTGGAATCACCCGGAGACTGGGACACGGACTGGAAACACCTCGGAGACTGGGACACGGACTGGAAACACCTCGGAGACGTGGACACGGACTGGAAAGACTTTGGAGACTCGGACACGGACTGGAACCTCCCGGAGACTCGGACACGGACTGGAAAGCTCCTCGGAGACTTGGACACGGACTGGAACCTCCCGGAGACTCGGACACGGACTGGAAACTCCTCGGAGACTCGGACACGGACTGGAAACACCTCGGAGACTCGGACACGGACTGGAAACACCTCGGAGACTCGGACACGGACTGGAACCTCCTAGGAGACTTGGACACGGACTGGAAACACCTCGGAGACTCGGACACGGAGTGGAACCTCCTCAGAGACTTGGACACGGACTGGAAACACCTCGGAGACTTGGACACGGACTGGAACCTCGTCAGAGACTTGGACACGGACGGGAAACACCTCGGAGACTTGGACACGGACTGGAAACTCCTCGGAGACTTGGACACAGACTGGAACCTCCTCAGAGACTTGGACAAGGACTGGAACCTCCTCAGAGAATTGGACACGGACTGGAACCTCCTCGGAGAATTGGACACGGACTGGAACCTCCTCGGAGACTTGGACACGGACTGGAAACACCTCAGAGACTGGGACACGGACTGGAAACACCTCGGAGACTGGGACACGGACTGGAAACACCTCGGAGACTTGGACACGGACTGGAAACACCTCGGAGAATTGGACACGGACTGGAACCTCCTCGGAGACTTGGACACGGACTGGAACCTCCTCGGAGACTTGGACACGGACTGGAAACACCTCGGAGACTTGGACACGGACTGGAAACACCTCGGAGACTTGGACACGGACAGGAAACACCTCGGAAACTTGGACACGGACAGGAAACACCTCGGAGACTTGGACACGGACTGGAACCTCCTCAGAGACTTGGACACGGACTGGAACCTCCTCAGAGACTTGGACACGGACTGGAACCTCCTCGGAGACTTGGACACGGACTGGAAACACCTCGGAGACTTGGACACGGACTGGAACCTCCTCAGAGACTTGGACACGGACTGGAACCACCCGGAGACTGGGACACGGACGGGAAACACATCGGAGACTTGGACAAGGACTGGAACCTCCTCGGAGACTTGGACACGGACTGGAACCTCCCGGAGACTCGGACACGGACTGGAAACTCCTCGGAGACTCGGACACGGACTGGAAACTCCTCGGAGACTCGGACACGGACTGGAAACACCTCGGAGACTCGGACACGGACTGGAACCACCTAGGAGACTCGGACACGGACTGGAACCTCCTAGCAGACTTGGACACGGACTGGAAACACCTCGGAGACTCGGACACGGACTGGAACCTCCTCAGAGACTGGGACACGGACTGGAAACACCTCGGAGACTTGGACACGGACTGGAACCTCCTCAGAGACTTGGACACGGACTGGAACCTCCTCGGAGACTTGGACACGGACTGGAAACACCTCGGAGACTTGGACACGGACTGGAAACACCTCGGACACTTGGACACGGACTGGAAACACCTCGGACACTTGGACACGGACAGGAAACACCTCGGAGACTTGGACACGGACTGGAACGTCCTCAGAGACTTGGACACGGACTGGAACCTCCTCAGAGACTTGGACACGGACTGGAACCTCCTCGGAGACTTGGACACGGACGGGAAACATCTCGGAGACTTGGACACGGACAGGAAACTCCTCAGAGACTTGGACACGGACTGGAAAAACCTCGGAGACTGGGACACGGACTGGAAACACCTCGGAGACTTGGACACGGACTGGAAACACCTCGGAGAATTGGACACGGACTGGAACCTCCTCGGAGACTTGGACACGGACAGGAACCTCCTCGGAGACTTGGACACGGACTGGAACCTCCTCGGAGACTTGGACACGGACTGGAACCTCCTCGGAGACTTGGACACGGACTGGAACCTCCTCGGACAATTGGACAAGGACTGGAACCTCCTCAGAGACTTGGACACGGACTGGAACCTCCTCGGAGAATTGGACACGGACTGGAACCTCCTCAGAGACTTGGACACGGACTGGACCATCCTCGGAGAATTGGACAAGGACTGGAACCTCCTCAGAGACTTGGACATGGACTGGAACCACCTCGGAGACTTGGACACGGACTGGAACCACCCGGAGACTTGGACACGGACTGGAAACACCTCGGAGACTTGGACAAGGACTGGAACCTCCTCAGAGGCTTGGACACGGACTGGAACCTCCTCGGAGAATTGGACAAGGACTGGAACCTCCTCAGAGAATTGGACACGGACTGGAACCTCCTCGGAGACTTGGACACGGACTGGAACCACCCGGAGACTGGGACACGGACTGGAAACACCTCGGAGACTGGGTCACGGACTGGAAACACCTGGGAGACGTGGACACGGACTGGAAAGACTTTGGAGACTCGGACACGGACTGGAACCTCCCGGAGACTCGGACACGGACTGGAAAGCTCCTCGGAGACTTGGACACGGACGGGAACCTCCCGGAGACTCGGACACGGACTGGAAACTCCTCGGAGACTCGGACACGGACTGGAAACACCTCGGAGACTTGGACACGGACTGGAACCTCCACGGAGACACGGACACGGACTGGAAACCCCTCGGAGACTTGGACACGGACTGGAAACACCTCGGAGACATGGACACGGACTGGAAACTCCTCGGAGACTTGGACAGGGACTGGAAACACCTCGGAGACTTGGACACGGACTGGAAACACTTTGGAGACTTGGACACGGACTGGAACCTGCTCGGAGACTCGGACACGGACTGGAACCTCCACGGAGACACGGACACGGAATGGAAACACCTCGGAGACTTGGACACGGACTGGAAACACCTCGGAGACTTGGACACGGACGGGAACCTCCTCGGAGACTTGGACAGGGACTGGAAACACCTCGGAGACTTGGACACGGACTGGAAACACCTCGGAGAGTTGGACACGGACTGGAAACACCTCGGAGACTTGGACACGGACTGGAAACACCTCGGAGACTTGGACACGGACTGGAACCTCCTCCGAGACTTGGACAGGGACTGGAAACACCTCGGAGACTTGGACACGGACTGGAAACACTTTGGAGACTTGGACACCGACTGGAACCTCCTCGGAGACTTGGACACGAACTGGAAACAGTTTGGAGACTTGGACACGGACTGGAACCTCCTCGGAGACTTGGACAGGGACTGTAAACACCTCGGAGACTTGGACACGGACTGGAAACACCTCGGAGACTTGGACACGGACTGGAACCTCCTCAGAGACTTGGGCACGGACTGGAAACACCTCAGAGACTTGGACACGGACTGGAACCTCCTCGGAGACTTGGACACGGACTGGAAACACCTCGGAGACTTGGACACGGACTGGAACCTCCTCGGAGACTTGGACACGGACTGGAACCTCCTCAGAAACTTGGACACGGACTGGAACCTCCTCAGAGGCTTGGACACGGACTGGAAACACCTCGGAGACTGGGACACGGACTGGAACCTCCTCGGAGACTTGGACACGGACTGGAAACTCCTCGGATACTCGGACACGGACAGGAACCTCCTCGGAGACTCGGACACGGACTGGAACCTCCTCGGAGACTCGGACACGGACCGGAAACACCTCGGAGACTTGGACACGGACTGGAACTTCCTTGGAGAGTCGGACACGGACTGGAACGTCCTCGGAGACTTGGACACGGAATGGAAACACCTCGGAGACTTAGACACGGACCGGAAACTCCTCGGAGACTTGGACACGGACTGGAAACACCTCGGAGACTTGGACACGGACTGGAAACACCTCAGAGAATTGGACACGGACTGGAAACACCTCGGAGACTTGGACACGGAATGGAAACACCTCGGAGACTTAGACAAGGACTGGAACGTCCTCGGAGACTCGGACACGGACTGGAACCTCCTCGGAGACTCGGACACGGACTGGAAACACCTCGGAGACTTGGACACGGACTGGAACCTCCTCGGAGACTCGGACACGAACTGGAAACACCTCGGAGACTTGGACACGGACTGGAACCTCCACGGAGTCACGGACACGGACTGGAAACAGCTCGGAGACTTGGACACGGACTGGAAACACCTCGGAGACTTGGACACGGACTGGAACCTCCTCGGAGACTCGGACACGGACTGGAAACACCTCAGAGACATGGACACGGACTGGAACCTCCTCGGAGACTTGGACACGGACTGGAAACACCTCGGAGACTTGGACACGGTCTGGAAACTCCTCGGAGACTTGGACACGGACTGGAACCTCCTCAGAGACTTGGGCACGGACTGGAAACACCTCAGAGACTTGGACACGAACTGGAAACTCTTTAGAGACTTGGACACGGACTGGAACGTCCTCAGAGACTTGGACACGGACTGGAACGTCCTCAGAGACTTGGACTCGGACGGGAAACACCTCAGAGACTTGGACACGGACTGGAAACACCTCGGAGACTTGGACACGGACTGGAAACACCTCGGACACTTGGACACGGACTGGAAACACCTCGGACACTTGGACACGGACAGGAAACACCTCGGAGACTTGGACACGGACTGGAAACACTTTGCAGACTTGGACACGGACTGGAACCTCCTCGGAGACTCGGACACGAACTGGAAACACCTCGGAGACTTGGACACGGACTGGAACCTCCACGGAGTCACGGACACGGACTGGAAACAGCTCGGAGACTTGGACACGGACTGGAAACACCGCGGAGACTTGGATACGGACTGGAACCTCCTCGGAGACTTGGACAGGGACTGGAAACACCTCGGAGACTTGGACACGGACTGGAACCTCCTCGGAGACTCGGACACGGACTGGAACCTCCACGGAGACACGGACACGGACTGGAAACACCTCGGAGACTTGGGCACGGACTGGAAACTCCTCGGAGACTTGGACAGGGACTGGAAACACCTCGGAGACTTGGACACGGACTGGAAACACCTCGGAGACTTGGACACGGACTGGAACCTCCTCAGAGACTTGGACACGGACTGGAAACAGTTCAGAGACTTGGACACGGACTGGAACCTCCTCGGAGACTTGGACACGGACTGGAACCTCCTCGGAGACTTGGACACGGACTGGAACCTCCTCAGAAACTTGGACACGGACTGGAACCTCCTCAGAGGCTTGGACACGGACTGGAAAGACCTCGGAGACTGGGACACGGACTGTAACCTCCTCGGAGACTGGGACACGGACTGGAAACACCTCGGAGACTTGGACACGGACTGGAACCTCCTCGGAGACTTGGACACGGACTGGAAACTCCTCGGATACTCGGACACGGACAGGAACCTCCTCGGAGACTCGGACACGGACTGGAACCTCCTCGGAGACTCGGACACGGACTGGAAACACCTCGGAGACTTGGACACGGACTGGAACTTCCTTGGAGAGTCGGACACGGACTGGAACGTCCTCGGAGACTTGGACACGGAATGGAAACACCACGGAGACTTAGACACGGACCGGAAACTCCTCGGAGACTTGGACACGGACTGGAAACACCTCGGAGACCTGGACACGGACTGGAAACACCTCAGAGAATTGGACACGGACTGGAACCTTCTTGGAGAGTCGGACACGGACTGGAACGTCCTCGGAGACTTGGACACGGAATGGAAACACCTCGGAGACTTAGACAAGGACTGGAACGTCCTCGGAGACTCGGACACGGACTGGAACCTCCTCGGAGACTCGGACACGGACTGGAAACACCTCGGAGACGTGGACACGGACTGGAAACACCTCGGAGACTCGGACACGGACTGGAAACACCTCGGAGACTCGGACACGCAATGGAAACACCTCGGAGACTTGGACACGGACTGGAAACACCCCGGAGACTTGGACACGGACTGGAAACACCTCGGAGACTCGGACACGGACTGGAACCTCCTCGGAGACTCGGACACGGACTGGAAACACCTCAGAGACTTGGACACGGACTGGAACCTCCTCGGAGACTTGGACACGGTCTGGAAACTCCTCGGAGACTTGGACACGGACTGGAACCTCCTCAGAGACTTGGGCACGGACTGGAAACACCTCAGAGACTTGGACACGAACTGGAAACACTTTGGAGACTTGGACACGGACTGGAACCTCCTCAGAGACTTGGACACGGACTGGAACCTCCTCGGGGACTTGGACACGGACTGGAACCACCCGGAGACTGGGACACGGACTGGAAAAACCTCGGAGACTTGGACAAGGACTGGAACCTCCTCAGAGACTTGGACACGGACTGGAAACACCTCGGAGACTTGGACACGGACTGGAATCACCCGGAGACTGGGACACGGACTGGAAACACCTCGGAGACTGGGACACGGACTGGAAACACCTCGGAGACGTGGACACGGACTGGAAAGACTTTGGAGACTCGGACACGGACTGGAACCTCCCGGAGACTCGGACACGGACTGGAAAGCTCCTCGGAGTCTTGGACACGGACTGGAACCTCCCGGAGACTCGGACACGGACTGGAAACTCCTCGGAGACTCGGACACGGACTGGAAACACCTCGGAGACTTGGACACGGACTGGAAACACCTCGGAGACTCGGACACGGACTGGAACCTCCTAGGAGACTTGGACACGGACTGGAAACAGCTCGGAGACTCGGACACGGAGTGGAACCTCCTCAGAGACATGGACATGGACTGGAAACACCTCGGAGAGTTGGACACGGACTGGAACCTCCTCAGAGACTTGGACACGGACGGGAAACACCTCGGAGACTTGGACACGGACTGGAAACTCCTCGGAGACTTGGACACAGACTGGAACCTCCTCAGAGACTTGGACAAGGACTGGAACCTCCTCAGAGAATTGGACACGGACTGGAACCTCCTCGGAGAATTGGACACGGACTGGAACCTCCTCGGAGACTTGGACACGGACTGGAAACACCTCAGAGACTGGGACACGGACTGGAAACACCTCGGAGACTGGGACACGGACTGGAAACACCTCGGAGACTTGGACACGGACTGGAAACACCTCGGAGAATTGGACACGGACTGGAACCTCCTCGGAGACTTGGACACGGACTGGAACCTCCTCGGAGACTTGGACACGGACTGGAAACACCTCGGAGACTTGGACACGGACTGGAAACACCTCGGACACTTGGACACGGACAGGAAACACCTCGGAAACTTGGACACGGACAGGAAACACCTCGGAGACTTGGACACGGACTGGAACCTCCTCAGAGACTTGGACACGGACTGGAACCTCCTCGGAGACTTGGACACGGACTGGAAACACCTCGGAGACTTGGACACGGACTGGAACCTCCTCAGAGACTTGGACACGGACTGGAACCACCCGGAGACTGGGACACGGACTGGAAACACCTCGGAGACTTGGACAAGGACTGGAACCTCCTCGGAGACTTGGACAAGGACTGGAACCTCCTCAGAGACTTGGACACGTACTGGAACCTCCTCGGAGAATTGGACAAGGACTGGAACCTCCTCAGAGACTTGGACACGGACTGGAAACCCCTCGGAGACTTGGACACGGACTGGAATCACCCGGAGACTGGGACACGGACTAGAAACACCTCGGAGACTGGGACACGGACTGGAAACACCTCGGAGACGTGGACACGGACTGGAAAGACTTTGGAGACTCGGACACGGACTGGAACCTCCCGGAGACTCGGACACGGACTGGAAAGCTCCTCGGAGACTTGGACACGGACTGGAACCTCCCGGAGACTCGGACACGGACTGGAAACTCCTCGGAGACTCGGACACGGACTGGAAACACCTCGGAGACTCGGACACGGACTGGAAACACCTCGGAGACTCGGACACGGACTGGAACCTCCTAGGAGACTTGGACACGGACTGGAAACACCTCGGAGACTCGGACACGGAGTGGAACCTCCTCAGAGACTTGGACACGGACTGGAAACACCTCGGAGACTTGGACACGGACTGGAACCTCCTCAGAGACTTGGACACGGACGGGAAACACCTCGGAGACTTGGACACGGACTGGAAACTCCTCGGAGACTTGGACACAGACTGGAACCTCCTCAGAGACTTGGACAAGGACTGGAACCTCCTCAGAGAATTGGACACGGACTGGAACCTCCTCGGAGAATTGGACACGGACTGGAACCTCCTCGGAGACTTGGACACGGACTGGAAACACCTCAGAGACTGGGACACGGACTGGAAACACCTCGGAGACTTGGACACGGACTGGAAACACCTCGGAGACTTGGACACGGACAGGAAACACCTCGGAAACTTGGACACGGACAGGAAACACCTCGGAGACTTGGACACGGACTGGAACCTCCTCAGAGACATGGACACGGACTGGAACCTCCTCAGAGACTTGGACACGGACTGGAACCTCCTCGGAGACTTGGACACGGACTGGAAACACCTCGGAGACTTGGACACGGACTGGAACCTCCTCAGAGACTTGGACACGGACTGGAACCACCCGGAGACTGGGACACGGACGGGAAACACATCGGAGACTTGGACAAGGACTGGAACCTCCTCGGAGACTTGGACACGGACTGGAACCTCCCGGAGACTCGGACACGGACTGGAAACTCCTCGGAGACTCGGACACGGACTGGAAACTCCTCGGAGACTCGGACACGGACTGGAAACACCTCGGAGACTCGGACACGGACTGGAACCACCTAGGAGACTCGGACACGGACTGGAACCTCCTAGCAGACTTGGACACGGACTGGAAACACCTCGGAGACTCGGACACGGACTGGAACCTCCTCAGAGACTGGGACACGGACTGGAAACACCTCGGAGACTTGGACACGGACTGGAAACACCTCGGAGACTTGGACACGGACTGGAAACACCTCGGACACTTGGACACGGACTGGAAACACCTCGGACACTTGGACACGGACAGGAAACACCTCGGAGACTTGGACACGGACTGGAACGTCCTCAGAGACTTGGACACGGACTGGAACCTCCTCAGAGACTTGGACACGGACTGGAACCTCCTCGGAGACTTGGACACGGACGGGAAACATCTCGGAGACTTGGACACGGACAGGAAACTCCTCAGAGACTTGGACACGGACTGGAAAAACCTCGGAGACTGGGACACGGACTGGAAACACCTCGGAGACTTGGACACGGACTGGAAACACCTCGGAGAATTGGACACGGACTGGAACCTCCTCGGAGACTTGGACACGGACAGGAACCTCCTCGGAGACTTGGACACGGACTGGAACCTCCTCGGAGACTTGGACACGGACTGGAACCTCCTCGGAGACTTGGACACGGACTGGAACCTCCTCGGACAATTGGACAAGGACTGGAACCTCCTCAGAGACTTGGACACGGACTGGAACCTCCTCGGAGAATTGGACACGGACTGGAACCTCCTCAGAGACTTGGACACGGACTGGACCATCCTCGGAGAATTGGACAAGGACTGGAACCTCCTCAGAGACTTGGACATGGACTGGAACCACCTCGGAGACTTGGACACGGACTGGAACCACCCGGAGACTTGGACACGGACTGGCAACACCTCGGAGACTTGGACAAGGACTGGAACCTCCTCAGAGGCTTGGACACGGACTGGATCCTCCTCGGAGAATTGGACAAGGACTGGAACCTCCTCAGAGAATTGGACACGGACTGGAACCTCCTCGGAGACTTGGACACGGACTGGAACCACCCGGAGACTGGGACACGGACTGGAAACACCTCGGAGACTGGGTCACGGACTGGAAACACCTGGGAGACGTGGACACGGACTGGAAAGACTTTGGAGACTCGGACACGGACTGGAACCTCCCGGAGACTCGGACACGGACTGGAAAGCTCCTCGGAGACTTGGACACGGACGGGAACCTCCCGGAGACTCGGACACGGACTGGAAACTCCTCGGAGACTCGGACACGGACTGGAAACACCTCGGAGACTTGGACACGGACTGGAACCTCCACGGAGACACGGACACGGACTGGAAACCCCTCGGAGACTTGGACACGGACTGGAAACACCTCGGAGACTTGGACACGGACTGGAAACTCCTCGGAGACTTGGACAGGGACTGGAAACACCTCGGAGACTTGGACACGGACTGGAAACACTTTGGAGACTTGGACACGGACTGGAACCTCCTCGGAGACTCGGACACGGACTGGAACCTCCACGGAGACACGGACACGGACTGGAAACACCTCGGAGACTTGGACACGGACTGGAAACACCTCGGAGACTTGGACACGGACGGGAACCTCCTCGGAGACTTGGACAGGGACTGGAAACACCTCGGAGACTTGGACACGGACTGGAAACACCTCGGAGAGTTGGACACGGACTGGAAACACCTCGGAGACTTGGACACGGACTGGAAACACCTCGGAGACTTGGACACGGACTGGAACCTCCTCCGAGACTTGGACAGGGACTGGAAACACCTCGGAGACTTGGACACGGACTGGAAACACTTTGGAGACTTGGACACGGACTGGAACCTCCTCGGAGACTTGGACAGGGACTGGAAACACCTCGGAGACTTGGACACGGACTGGAAACACCTCGGAGAGTTGGACACGGACTGGAACCTCCTCAGAGACTTGGGCACGGACTGGAAACACCTCAGAGACTTGGACACGGACTGGAACCTCCTCGGAGACTTGGACACGGACTGGAAACACCTTGGAGACTTGGACACGGACTGGAACCTCCTCGGAGACTTGGACACGGACTGGAACCTCCTCAGAAACTTGGACACGGACTGGAACCTCCTCAGAGGCTTGGACACGGACTGGAAACACCTCGGAGACTGGGACACGGACTGTAACCTCCTCGGAGACTTGGACACGGACTGGAAACTCCTCGGATACTCGGACACGGACAGGAACCTCCTCGGAGACTCGGACACGGACTGGAACCTCCTCGGAGACTCGGACACGGACCGGAAACACCTCGGAGACTTGGACACGGACTGGAACTTCCTTGGAGAGTCGGACACGGACTGGAACGTCCTCGGAGACTTGGACACGGAATGGAAACACCTCGGAGACTTAGACACGGACCGGAAACTCCTCGGAGACTTGGACACGGACTGGAAACACCTCGGAGACCTGGACACGGACTGGAAACACCTCAGAGAATTGGACACGGACTGGAACCTTCTTGGAGAGTCGGACACGGACTGGAACGTCCTCGGAGACTTGGACACGGAATGGAAACACCTCGGAGACTTAGACAAGGACTGGAACGTCCTCGGAGACTCGGACACGGACTGGAACCTCCTCGGAGACTCGGACACGGACTGGAAACACCTCGGAGACGTGGACACGGACTGGAAACACCTCGGAGACTCGGACACGGACTGGAAACACCTCGGAGAGTCGGACACGCAATGGAAACACCTCGGAGACTTGGACACGGACTGGAAACACCCCGGAGACTTGGACACGGACTGGAAACACCTCGGAGACTCGGACACGGACTGGAACCTCCTCGGAGACTCGGACACGGACTGGAAACACCTCAGAGACTTGGACACGGACTGGAAACTCCTCGGAGACTTGGACACGGACTGGAACCTCCTCGGAGACTTGGACAGGGACTGGAAACACCTCGGAGACTTGGACACGGACTGGAACCTCCTCGGAGACTCGGACACGGACTGGAACCTCCACGGAGACACGGACACGGACTGGAAACACCTCGGAGACTTGGGCACGGACTGGAAACTCCTCGGAGACTTGGACAGGGACTGGAAACACCTCGGAGACTTGGACACGGACTGGAAACACCTCGGAGACTTGGACACGGACTGGAACCTCCTCAGAGACTTGGACACGGACTGGAAACAGTTCAGAGACTTGGACACGGACTGGAACCTCCTCGGAGACTTGGACACGGACTGGAAACACCTCGGAGACTTGGACACGGACTGGAACCTCCTCAGAGGCTTGGACACGGACTGGAAAGACCTCGGAGACTGGGACACGGACTGTAACCTCCTCGGAGACTGGGACACGGACTGGAAACACCTCGGAGACTTGGACACGGACTGGAACCTCCTCGGAGACTTGGACACGGACTGGAAACTCCTCGGATACTCGGACACGGACAGGAACCTCCTCGGAGACTCGGACACGGACTGGAACCTCCTCGGAGACTCGGACACGGACTGGAAACACCTCGGAGACTTGGACACGGACTGGAACTTCCTTGGAGAGTCGGACACGGACTGGAACGTCCTCGGAGACTTGGACACGGAATGGAAACACCACGGAGACTTAGACACGGACCGGAAACTCCTCGGAGACTTGGACACGGACTGGAAACACCTCGAGAACCTGGACACGGACTGGAAACACCTCAGAGAATTGGACACGGACTGGAACCTTCTTGGAGAGTCGGACACGGACTGGAACGTCCTCGGAGACTTGGACACGGAATGGAAACACCTCGGAGACTTAGACAAGGACTGGAACGTCCTCGGAGACTCGGACACGGACTGGAACCTCCTCGGAGACTCGGACACGGACTGGAAACACCTCGGAGACGTGGACACGGACTGGAAACACCTCGGAGACTCGGACACGGACTGGAAACACCTCGGAGACTCGGACACGCAATGGAAACACCTCGGAGACTTGGACACAACTGGAAACACCCCGGAGACTTGGACACGGACTGGAAACACCTTGGAGACTCGGACACGGACTGGAACCTCCTCGGAGACTCGGACACGGACTGGAAACACCTCAGAGACTTGGACACGGACTGGAACCTCCTCGGAGACTTGGACACGGACTGGAAACACCTCGGAGACTTGGACACGGTCTGGAAACTCCTCGGAGACTTGGACACGGACTGGAACCTCCTCAGAGACTTGGGCACGGACTGGAAACACCTCAGAGACTTGGACACGAACTGGAAACACTTTGGAGACTTGGACACGGACTGGAACCTCCTCAGAGACTTGGACACGGACTGGAACCTCCTCGGGGACTTGGACACGGACTGGAACCACCCGGAGACTGGGACACGGACTGGAAAAACCTCGGAGACTTGGACAAGGACTGGAACCTCCTCAGAGACTTGGACACGGACTGGAAACACCTCGGAGACTTGGACACGGACTGGAATCACCCGGAGACTGGGACACGGACTGGAAACACCTCGGAGACTGGGACACGGACTGGAAACACCTCGGAGACGTGGACACTGACTGGAAAGACTTTGGAGACTCGGACACGGACTGGAACTTCCCGGAGACTCGGACACGGACTGGAAAGCTCCTCGGAGTCTTGGACACGGACTGGAACCTCCCGGAGACTCGGACACGGACTGGAAACTCCTCGGAGACTCGGACACGGACTGGAAACACCTCGGAGACTTGGACACGGACTGGAAACACCTCGGAGACTCGGACACGGACTGGAACCTCCTAGGAGACTTGGACACGGACTGGAAACACCTCGGAGACTCGGACACGGAGTGGAACCTCCTCAGAGACATGGACATGGACTGGAAACACCTCGGAGAGTTGGACACGGACTGGAACCTCCTCAGAGACTTGGACACGGACGGGAAACACCTCGGAGACTTGGACACGGACTGGAAACTCCTCGGAGACTTGGACACAGACTGGAACCTCCTCAGAGACTTGGACAAGGACTGGAACCTCCTCAGAGAATTGGACACGGACTGGAACCTCCTCGGAGAATTGGACACGGACTGGAACCTCCTCGGAGACTTGGACACGGACTGGAAACACCTCAGAGACTGGGACACGGACTGGAAACACCTCGGAGACTGGGACACGGACTGGAAACACCTCGGAGACTTGGACACGGACTGGAAACACCTCGGAGAATTGGACACGGACTGGAACCTCCTCGGAGACTTGGACACGGACTGGAACCTCCTCGGAGACTTGGACACGGACTGGAAACACCTCGGAGACTTGGACACGGACTGGAAACACCTCGGACACTTGGACACGGACAGGAAACACCTCGGAAACTTGGACACGGACAGGAAACACCTCGGAGACTTGGACACGGACTGGAACCTCCTCAGAGACTTGGACACGGACTGGAACCTCCTCGGAGACTTGGACACGGACTGGAAACACCTCGGAGACTTGGACACGGACTGGAACCTCCTCAGAGACTTGGACACGGACTGGAACCACCCGGAGACTGGGACACGGACTGGAAACACCTCGGAGACTTGGACAAGGACTGGAACCTCCTCGGAGACTTGGACACGGACTGGAACCTCCCGGAGACTCGGACACGGACTGGAAACTCCTCGGAGACTCGGACACGGACTGGAAACTCCTCGGAGACTCGGACACGGACTGGAAACACCTCGGAGACTCGGACACGGACTGGAACCACCTAGGAGACTCGGACACGGACTGGAACCTCCTAGGAGACTTGGACACGGACTGGAAACACCTCGGAGACTCGGACACGGACTGGAACCTCCTCAGAGACTGGGACACGGACTGGAAACACCTCGGAGACTTGGACACGGACTGGAACCTCCTCAGAGACTTGGACACGGACTGGAACCTCCTCGGAGACTTGGACACGGACTGGAAACACCTCGGAGACTTGGACACGGACTGGAAACACCTCGGACACTTGGACACGGACTGGAAACACCTCGGACACTTGGACACGGACAGGAAACACCTCGGAGACTTGGACACGGACTGGAACGTCCTCAGAGACTTGGACACGGACTGGAACCTCCTCAGAGACTTGGACACGGACTGGAACCTCCTCGGAGACTTGGACACGGACGGGAAACATCTCGGAGACTTGGACACGGACTGGAAAATCCTCGGAGACTTGGACACGGACTGGAAACACCTCGGAGACCTGGACACGGACTGGAAACACCTCAGAGAATTGGACACGGACTGGAACCTTCTTGGAGAGTCGGACACGGACTGGAACGTCCTCGGAGACTTGGACACGGAATGGAAACACCTCGGAGACTTAGACAAGGACTGGAACGTCCTCGGAGACTCGGACACGGACTGGAACCTCCTCGGAGACTCGGACACGGACTGGAAACACCACGGAGACGTGGACACGGACTGGAAACACCTCGGAGACTCGGACACGGACTGGAAACACCTCGGAGACTCGGACACGCAATGGAAACACCTCGGAGACTTGGACACGGACTGGAAACACCCCGGAGACTTGGACACGGACTGGAAACACCTCGGAGACTCGGACACGGACTGGAACCTCCTCGGAGACTCGGACACGGACTGGAAACACCTCAGAGACTTGGACACGGACTGGAACCTCCTCGGAGACTTGGACACGGACGGGAAACACCTCGGAGACTTGGACACGGACTGGAAACTCCTCGGAGACTTGGACACAGACTGGAACCTCCTCAGAGACTTGGACAAGGACTGGAACCTCCTCAGAGAATTGGACACGGACTGGAACCTCCTCGGAGAATTGGACACGGACTGGAACCTCCTCGGAGACTTGGACACGGACTGGAAACACCTCAGAGACTGGGACACGGACTGGAAACACCTCGGAGACTGGGACACGGACTGGAAACACCTCGGAGACTTGGACACGGACTGGAAACACCTCGGAGAATTGGACACGGACTGGAACCTCCTCGGAGACTTGGACACGGACTGGAACCTCCTCGGAGACTTGGACACGGACTGGAAACACCTCGGAGACTTGGACACGGACTGGAAACACCTCGGACACTTGGACACGGACAGGAAACACCTCGGAAACTTGGACACGGACAGGAAACACCTCGGAGACTTGGACACGGACTGGAACCTCCTCAGAGACTTGGACACGGACTGGAACCTCCTCGGAGACTTGGACACGGACTGGAAACACCTCGGAGACTTGGACACGGACTGGAACCTCCTCAGAGACTTGGACACGGACTGGAACCACCCGGAGACTGGGACACGGACTGGAAACACCTCGGAGACTTGGACAAGGACTGGAACCTCCTCGGAGACTTGGACACGGACTGGAACCTCCCGGAGACTCGGACACGGACTGGAAACTCCTCGGAGACTCGGACACGGACTGAAAACTCCTCGGAGACTCGGACACGGACTGGAAACACCTCGGAGACTCGGACACGGACTGGAACCACATAGGAGACTCGGACACGGACTGGAACCTCCTAGGAGACTTGGACACGGACTGGAAACACCTCGGAGACTCGGACACGGACTGGAACCTCCTCAGAGACTGGGACACGGACTGGAAACACCTCGGAGACTTGGACACGGACTGGAACCTCCTCAGAGACTTGGACACGGACTGGAACCTCCTCGGAGACTTGGACACGGACTGGAAACACCTCGGAGACTTGGACACGGACTGGAAACACCTCGGACACTTGGACACGGACTGGAAACACCTCGGACACTTGGACACGGACAGGAAACACCTCGGAGACTTGGACACGGACTGGAACGTCCTCAGAGACTTGGACACGGACTGGAACCTCCTCAGAGACTTGGACACGGACTGGAACCTCCTCGGAGACTTGGACACGGACGGGAAACATCTCGGAGAATTGGACACGGACTGGAAACTCCTCGGAGACTTGGACACGGACTGGAAACACCTCGGAGACCTGGACACGGACTGGAAACACCTCAGAGAATTGGACACGGACTGGAACCTTCTTGGAGAGTCGGACACGGACTGGAACGTCCTCGGAGACTTGGACACGGAATGGAAACACCTCGGAGACTTAGACAAGGACTGGAACGTCCTCGGAGACTCGGACACGGACTGGAACCTCCTCGGAGACTCGGACACGGACTGGAAACACCTCGGAGACGTGGACACGGACTGGAAACACCTCGGAGACTCGGACACGGACTGGAAACACCTCGGAGACTCGGACACGCAATGGAAA
The DNA here is from genome assembly GCF_030144855.1 of Hypanus sabinus. NCBI lineage: Eukaryota > Metazoa > Chordata > Chondrichthyes > Myliobatiformes > Dasyatidae > Hypanus > Hypanus sabinus. The sequence continues at coordinate 299,494 of NW_026781403.1, forward strand.
CACCTCGGAGACTTGGACACGGACTGGAAACACCCCGGAGACTTGGACACGGACTGGAAACACCTCGGAGACTCGGACACGGACTGGAACCTCCTCGGAGACTCGGACACGGACTGGAAACACCTCAGAGACTTGGACACGGACTGGAACCTCCTCGGAGACTTGGACACGGACTGGAAACACCTCGGAGACTTGGACACGGTCTGGAAACTCCTCGGAGACTTGGACACGGACTGGAACCTCCTCAGAGACTTGGGCACGGACTGGAAACACCTCAGAGACTTGGACACGAACTGGAAACACTTTGGAGACTTGGACACGGACTGGAACCTCCTCAGAGACTTGGACACGGACTGGAACCTCCTCGGGGACTTGGACACGGACTGGAACCACCCGGAGACTGGGACACGGACTGGAAAAACCTCGGAGACTTGGACAATGACTGGAACCTCCTCAGAGACTTGGACACGTACTGGAACCTCCTCGGAGAATTGGACAAGGACTGGAACCTCCTCAGAGACTTGGACACGGACTGGAAACACCTCGGAGACTTGGACACGGACTGGAATCACCCGGAGACTGGGACACGGACTGGAAACACCTCGGAGACTGGGACACGGACTGGAAACACCTCGGAGACGTGGACACGGACTGGAAAGACTTTGGAGACTCGGACACGGACTGGAACCTCCCGGAGACTCGGACACGGACTGGAAAGCTCCTCGGAGTCTTGGACACGGACTGGAACCTCCCGGAGACTCGGACACGGACTGGAAACTCCTCGGAGACTCGGACACGGACTGGAAACACCTCGGAGACTTGGACACGGACTGGAAACACCTCGGAGACTCGGACACGGACTGGAACCTCCTAGGAGACTTGGACACGGACTGGAAACACCTCGGAGACTCGGACACGGAGTGGAACCTCCTCAGAGACTTGGACATGGACTGGAAACACTTCGGAGACTTGGACACGGTCTGGAACCTCCACAGAGACTTGGACACGGACGGGAAACACCTCGGAGACTTGGACACGGACTGGAAACTCCTCGGAGACTTGGACACAGACTGGAACCTCCTCAGAGACTTGGACAAGGACTGGAACCTCCTCAGAGAATTGGACACGGACTGGAACCTCCTCGGAGAATTGGACACGGACTGGAACCTCCTCGGAGACTTGGACACGGACTGGAAACACCTCAGAGACTGGGACACGGACTGGAAACACCTCGGAGACTGGGACACGGACTGGAAACACCTCGGAGACTTGGACACGGACTGGAAACACCTCGGAGAATTGGACACGGACTGGAACCTCCTCGGAGACTTGGACACGGACTGGAACCTCCTCGGAGACTTGGACACGGACTGGAAACACCTCGGAGACTTGGACACGGACTGGAAACACCTCGGACACTTGGACACGGACAGGAAACACCTCGGAAACTTGGACACGGACAGGAAACACCTCGGAGACTTGGACACGGACTGGAACCTCCTCAGAGACTTGGACACGGACTGGAACCTCCTCGGAGACTTGGACACGGACTGGAAACACCTCGGAGACTTGGACACGGACTGGAACCTCCTCAGAGACTTGGACACGGACTGGAACCACCCGGAGACTGGGACACGGACTGGAAACACCTCGGAGACTTGGACAAGGACTGGAACCTCCTCGGAGACTTGGACACGGACTGGAACCTCCCGGAGACTCGGACACGGACTGGAAACTCCTCGGAGACTCGGACACGGACTGGAAACTCCTCGGAGACTCGGACACGGACTGGAAACACCTCGGAGACTCGGACACGGACTGGAACCACCTAGGAGACTCGGACACGGACTGGAACCTCCTAGGAGACTTGGACACGGACTGGAAACACCTCGGAGACTCGGACACGGACTGGAACCTCCTCAGAGACTGGGACACGGACTGGAAACACCTCGGAGACTTGGACACGGACTGGAACCTCCTCAGAGACTTGGACACGGACTGGAACCTCCTCGGAGACTTGGACACGGACTGGAAACACCTCGGAGACTTGGACACGGACTGGAAACACCTCGGACACTTGGACACGGACTGGAAACACCTCGGACACTTGGACACGGACAGGAAACACCTCGGAGACTTGGACACGGACTGGAACGTCCTCAGAGACTTGGACACGGACTGGAACCTCCTCAGAGACTTGGACACGGACTGGAACCTCCTCGGAGACTTGGACACGGACGGGAAACATCTCGGAGACTTGGACACGGACTGGAACCTCCCGGAGACTCGGACACGGACTGGAAACTCCTTGGGGGCCTCGGACACGGACTGGAACCTCCTAGGAGACTTGGACACGGACTGGAAACACCTCGGAGACTCGGACACGGACTGGAACCTCCTCAGAGACTGGGACACGGACTGGAAACACCTCGGAGACTTGGACACGGACTGGAACCTCCTCAGAGACTTGGACACGGACTGGAACCTCCTCGGAGACTTGGACACGGACTGGAAACACCTCGGAGACTTGGACACGGACTGGAAACACCTCGGACACTTGGACACGGACTGGAAACACCTCGGACACTTGGACACGGACAGGAAACACCTCGGAGACTTGGACACGGACTGGAACGTCCTCAGAGACTTGGACACGGACTGGAACCTCCTCAGAGACTTGGACACGGACTGGAACCTCCTCGGAGACTTGGACACGGACGGGAAACATCTCGGAGAATTGGACACGGACTGGAAACTCCTCGGAGACTTGGACACGGACTGGAAACACCTCGGAGACCTGGACACGGACTGGAAACACCTCAGAGAATTGGACACGGACTGGAACCTTCTTGGAGAGTCGGACACGGACTGGAACGTCCTCGGAGACTTGGACACGGAATGGAAACACCTCGGAGACTTAGACAAGGACTGGAACGTCCTCGGAGACTCGGACACGGACTGGAACCTCCTCGGAGACTCGGACACGGACTGGAAACACCTCGGAGACGTGGACACGGACTGGAAACACCTCGGAGACTCGGACACGGACTGGAAACACCTCGGAGACTCGGACACGCAATGGAAACACCTCGGAGACTTGGACACGGACTGGAAACACCCCGGAGACTTGGACACGGACTGGAAACACCTCGGAGACTCGGACACGGACTGGAACCTCCTCGGAGACTCGGACACGGACTGGAAACACCTCAGAGACTTGGACACGGACTGGAACCTCCTCGGAGACTTGGACACGGACTGGAAACACCTCGGAGACTTGGACACGGTCTGGAAACTCCTCGGAGACTTGGACACGGACTGGAACCTCCTCAGAGACTTGGGCACGGACTGGAAACACCTCAGAGACTTGGACACGAACTGGAAACACTTTGGAGACTTGGACACGGACTGGAACCTCCTCAGAGACTTGGACACGGACTGGAACCTCCTCGGGGACTTGGACACGGACTGGAACCACCCGGAGACTGGGACACGGACTGGAAAAACCTCGGAGACTTGGACAATGACTGGAACCTCCTCAGAGACTTGGACACGTACTGGAACCTCCTCGGAGAATTGGACAAGGACTGGAACCTCCTCAGAGACTTGGACACGGACTGGAAACACCTCGGAGACTTGGACACGGACTGGAATCACCCGGAGACTGGGACACGGACTGGAAACACCTCGGAGACTGGGACACGGACTGGAAACACCTCGGAGACGTGGACACGGACTGGAAAGACTTTGGAGACTCGGACACGGACTGGAACCTCCCGGAGACTCGGACACGGACTGGAAAGCTCCTCGGAGTCTTGGACACGGACTGGAACCTCCCGGAGACTCGGACACGGACTGGAAACTCCTCGGAGACTCGGACACGGACTGGAAACACCTCGGAGACTTGGACACGGACTGGAAACACCTCGGAGACTCGGACACGGACTGGAACCTCCTAGGAGACTTGGACACGGACTGGAAACACCTCGGAGACTCGGACACGGAGTGGAACCTCCTCAGAGACTTGGACATGGACTGGAAACACCTCGGAGACTTGGACACGGTCTGGAACCTCCACAGAGACTTGGACACGGACGGGAAACACCTCGGAGACTTGGACACGGACTGGAAACTCCTCGGAGACTTGGACACAGACTGGAACCTCCTCAGAGACTTGGACAAGGACTGGAACCTCCTCAGAGAATTGGACACGGACTGGAACCTCCTCGGAGAATTGGACACGGACTGGAACCTCCTCGGAGACTTGGACACGGACTGGAAACACCTCAGAGACTGGGACACGGACTGGAAACACCTCGGAGACTGGGACACGGACTGGAAACACCTCGGAGACTTGGACACGGACTGGAAACACCTCGGAGAATTGGACACGGACTGGAACCTCCTCGGAGACTTGGACACGGACTGGAACCTCCTCGGAGACTTGGACACGGACTGGAAACACCTCGGAGACTTGGACACGGACTGGAAACACCTCGGACACTTGGACACGGACAGGAAACACCTCGGAAACTTGGACACGGACAGGAAACACCTCGGAGACTTGGACACGGACTGGAACCTCCTCAGAGACTTGGACACGGACTGGAACCTCCTCGGAGACTTGGACACGGACTGGAAACACCTCGGAGACTTGGACACGGACTGGAACCTCCTCAGAGACTTGGACACGGACTGGAACCACCCGGAGACTGGGACACGGACTGGAAACACCTCGGAGACTTGGACAAGGACTGGAACCTCCTCGGAGACTTGGACACGGACTGGAACCTCCCGGAGACTCGGACACGGACTGGAAACTCCTCGGAGACTCGGACACGGACTGGAAACTCCTCGGAGACTCGGACACGGACTGGAAACACCTCGGAGACTCGGACACGGACTGGAACCACCTAGGAGACTCGGACACGGACTGGAACCTCCTAGGAGACTTGGACACGGACTGGAAACACCTCGGAGACTCGGACACGGACTGGAACCTCCTCAGAGACTGGGACACGGACTGGAAACACCTCGGAGACTTGGACACGGACTGGAACCTCCTCAGAGACTTGGACACGGACTGGAACCTCCTCGGAGACTTGGACACGGACTGGAAACACCTCGGAGACTTGGACACGGACTGGAAACACCTCGGACACTTGGACACGGACTGGAAACACCTCGGACACTTGGACACGGACAGGAAACACCTCGGAGACTTGGACACGGACTGGAACGTCCTCAGAGACTTGGACACGGACTGGAACCTCCTCAGAGACTTGGACACGGACTGGAACCTCCTCGGAGACTTGGACACGGACGGGAAACATCTCGGAGACTTGGACACGGACTGGAAACTCCTCAGAGACTTGGACACGGACTGGAAATTCCTCAGAGACTTGGACAAGGTCTGGAACCTCCTCAGAGACTTGGACACGGACTGGAACCTCCTCGGAGAATTGGACACGGACTGGAACCTCCTCGGTGACTTGGACACGGACTGGAAACACCTGAGTGACTGGGACACGGACTGGAAACACCTCGGAGACTGGGACACGGACTGGAAACACCTCGGAGAATTGGACACGGACTGGAACCTCCTCGGAGACTTGGACACGGACAGGAACCTCCTCGGAGACTTGGACACGGACTGGAACCTCCTCGGAGACTTGGACACGGACTGGAACCTCCTCGGAGACTTGGACACGGACTGGAACCTCCTCGGAGAATTGGACAAGGACTGGAACCTCCTCAGAGACTTGGACACGGACTGGAACCTCCTCGGAGAATTGGACACGGACTGGAACCTCCTCAGAGACTTGGACACGGACTGGACCCTCCTCGGAGAATTGGACAAGGACTGGAACCTCCTCAGAGACTTGGACATGGACTGGAACCACCTCGGAGACTTGGACACGGACTGGAACCACCCGGAGACTTGGACACGGACTGGAAACACCTCGGAGACTTGGACAAGGACTGGAACCTCCTCAGAGACTTGGACACGGACTGGAACCTCCTCGGAGAATTGGACAAGGACTGGAACCTCCTCAGAGAATTGGACACGGACTGGAACCTCCTCGGAGACTTGGACACGGACTGGAACCACCCGGAGACTGGGACACGGACTGGAAACACCTCGGAGACTGGGTCACGGACTGGAAACACCTGGGAGACGTGGACACGGACTGGATAGACTTTGGAGACTCGGACACGGACTGGAACCTCCCGGAGACTCGGACACGGACTGGAAAGCTCCTCGGAGACTTGGACACGGACGGGAACCTCCCGGAGACTCTTACACGGACTGGAAACTCCTCGGAGACTCGGACACGGACTGGAAACACCTCGGAGACTTGGACACGGACTGGAACCTCCACGGAGACACGGACACGGACTGGAAACACCTCGGAGACTTGGACACGGACTGGAAACACCTCGGAGACTTGGACACGGACTGGAAACTCCTTGGACAGGGACTGGAAACACCTCGGAGACTTGGACACGGACTGGAAACACTTTGGAGACTTGGACACGGACTGGAACCTCCTCGGAGACTCGGACACGGACTGGAACCTCCACGGAGACACGGACACGGACTGGAAACACCTCGGAGACTTGGACACGGACTGGAAACACCTCGGAGATTTGGACACGGACGGGAACCTCCTCGGAGACTTGGACAGGGACTGGAAACACCTCGGAGACTTGGACACGGACTGGAAACACCTCGGAGAGTTGGACACGGACTGGAAACACCTCGGAGACTTGGACACGGACTGGAAACACCTCGGAGACTTGGACACGGACTGGAACCTCCTCCGAGACTTGGACAGGGACTGGAAACACCTCGGAGACTTGGACACGGACTGGAAACACTTTGGAGACTTGGACACCGACTGGAACCTCCTCGGAGACTTGGACACGAACTGGAAACAGTTTGGAGACTTGGACACGGACTGGAACCTCCTCGGAGACTTGGACAGGGACTGGAAACACCTCGGAGACTTGGACACGGACTGGAAACACCTCGGAGACTTGGACACGGACTGGAACCTCCTCAGAGACTTGGACACGGACTGGAAACACCTCAGAGACTTGGACACGGACTGGAACCTCCTCGGAGACTTGGACACGGACTGGAAACACCTCGGAGACTTGGACACGGACTGGAACCTCCTCGGAGACTTGGACACGGACTGGAACCTCCTCAGAAACTTGGACACGGACTGGAACCTCCTCAGAGGCTTGGACACGGACTGGAAACACCTCGGAGACTGGGACACGGACTGTAACCTCCTCGGAGACTGGGACACGGACTGGAAACACTTCGGAGACTTGGACACGGACTGGAACCTCCTCGGAGACTTGGACACGGACTGGAAACTCCTCGGATACTCGGACACGGACAGGAACCTCCTCGGAGACTCGGACACGGACTGGAACCTCCTCGGAGACTCGGACACGGACCGGAAACACCTCGGAGACTTGGACACGGACTAGAACTTCCTTGGAGAGTCGGACACGGACTGGAACGTCCTCGGAGACTTGGACACGGAATGGAGACACCTCGGAGACTTAGACACGGACCGGAAACTCCTCGGACACTTGGACACGGACAGGAAACACCTCGGAGACTTGGACACGGACTGGAAACACCTCAGAGAATTGGACACGGACTGGAAACACCTCGGAGACTTGGACACGGAATGGAAACACCTCGGAGACTTAGACAAGGACTGGAACGTCCTCGGAGACTCGGACACGGACTGGAACCTCCTCGGAGACTCGCACACGGACTGGAAACACCTCGGAGACTTGGACACGGACTGGAAACACCTCGGAGACTCGGACACGGACTGGAAACACCTCGGAGACTCGGACACGCAATGGAAACACCTCGGAGACTTGGACACGGACTGGAAACACCCCGGAGACTTGGACACGGACTGGAAACACCTCGGAGACTTGGACACGGACTGGAACCTCCTCGGAGACTCGGACACGGACTGGAAACACCTCAGAGACTTGGACACGGACTGGAACCTCCTCGGAGACTTGGACACGGACTGGAAACACCTCGGAGACTTGGACACGGTCTGGAAACTCCTCAGAGACTTGGACACGGACTGGAACCTCCTCAGAGACTTGGGCACGGACTGGAAACACCTCAGAGACTTGGACACGAACTGGAAACACTTTGGAGACTTGGACACGGACTGGAACCTCCTCAGAGACTTGGACAAGTACTGGAACCTCCTCAGAGACTTGGACTCGGACGGGAAACACCTCAGAGACTTGGACACGGACTGGAAACACCTCGGACACTTGGACACGGACAGGAAACACCTCGGAGACTTGGACACGGACTGGAAACACTTTGCAGACTTGGACACGGACTGGAACCTCCTCGGAGACTCGGACACGAACTGGAAACACCTCGGAGACTTGGACACGGACTGGAACCTCCACGGAGTCACGGACACGGACTGGAAACACCACGGAGACTTGGACACGGACTGGAAACACCTCGGAGACTTGGACACGGACTGGAACCTCCTCGGAGACTTGGACAGGGACTGGAAACACCTCGGAGACTTGGACACGGACTGGAAACACTTTGGAGACTTGGACACGGACTGGAACCTCCTCGGAGACTCGGACACGGACTGGAACCTCCACGGAGACACGGACACGGACTGGAAACACCTCGGAGACTTGGACACGGACTGGAAACTCCTCGGAGACTTGGACAGGGACTGGAAACACATCGGAGACTTGGACACGGACTGGAAACACCTCGGAGACTTAGACAAGGACTGGAACGTCCTCGGAGACTTGGACACGGAATGGAAACACCTCGGAGACTTAGACAAGGACTGGAACGTCCTCGGAGACTCGGACACGGACTGGAACCTCCTCGGAGACTCGGACACGGACTGGAAACACCTCGGAGACGTGGACACGGACTGGAAACACCTCGGAGACTCGGACACGGACTGGAAACACCTCGGAGACTCGGACACGCAATGGAAACACCTCGGAGACTTGGACACGGACTGGAAACACCCCGGAGACTTGGACACGGACTGGAAACACCTCGGAGACTCGGACACGTACTGGAACCTCCTCGGAGACTCGGACACGGACTGGAAACACCTCGGAGACTTGGACACGGACTGGAAACACCTCGGAGAGTTGGACACGGACTGGAAACTCCTCGGAGACTTGGACACAGACTGGAACCTCCTCAGAGACTTGGACAAGGACTGGAACCTCCTCAGAGAATTGGACACGGACTGGAACCTCCTCGGAGAATTGGACACGGACTGGAACCTCCTCGGAGACTTGGACACGGACTGGAAACACCTCAGAGACTGGGACACGGACTGGAAACACCTCGGAGACTGGGACACGGACTGGAAACACCTCGGAGACTTGGACACGGACTGGAAACACCTCGGAGAATTGGACACGGACTGCAACCTCCTCGGAGACTTGGACACGGACTGGAACCTCCTCGGAGACTTGGACACGGACTGGAAACACCTCGGAGACTTGGACACGGACTGGAAACACCTCGGACACTTGGACACGGACAGGAAACACCTCGGAAACTTGGACACGGACAGGAAACACCTCGGAGACTTGGACACGGACTGGAACCTCCTCAGAGACTTGGACACGGACTGGAACCTCCTCGGAGACTTGGACACGGACTGGAAACACCTCGGAGACTTGGACACGGACTGGAACCTCCTCAGAGACTTGGACACGGACTGGAACCACCCGGAGACTGGGACACGGACTGGAAACACCTCGGAGACTTGGACAAGGACTGGAACCTCCTCGGAGACTTGGACACGGACTGGAACCTCCCGGAGACTCGGACACGGACTGGAAACTCCTCGGAGACTCGGACACGGACTGGAAACTCCTCGGAGACTCGGACACGGACTGGAAACACCTCGGAGACTCGGACACGGACTGGAACCACCTAGGAGACTCGGACACGGACTGGAACCTCCTAGGAGACTTGGACACGGACTGGAAACACCTCGGAGACTCGGACACGGACTGGAACCTCCTCAGAGACTGGGACACGGACTGGAAACACCTCGGAGACTTGGACACGGACTGGAACCTCCTCAGAGACTTGGACACGGACTGGAACCTCCTCGGAGACTTGGACACGGACTGGAAACACCTCGGAGACTTGGACACGGACTGGAAACACCTCGGACACTTGGACACGGACTGGAAACACCTCGGACACTTGGACACGGACAGGAAACACCTCGGAGACTTGGACACGGACTGGAACGTCCTCAGAGACTTGGACACGGACTGGAACCTCCTCAGAGACTTGGACACGGACTGGAACCTCCTCGGAGACTTGGACACGGACGGGAAACATCTCGGAGACTTGGACACGGACTGGAAACTCCTCGGAGACTTGGACACGGACTGGAAACACCTCGGAGACCTGGACACGGACTGGAAACACCTCAGAGAATTGGACACGGACTGGAACCTTCTTGGAGAGTCGGACACGGACTGGAACGTCCTCGGAGACTTGGACACGGAATGGAAACACCTCGGAGACTTAGACAAGGACTGGAACGTCCTCGGAGACTCGGACACGGACTGGAACCTCCTCGGAGACTCGGACACGGACTGGAAACACCTCGGAGACGTGGACACGGACTGGAAACACCTCGGAGACTCGGACACGGACTGGAAACACCTCGGAGACTCGGACACGCAATGGAAACACCTCGGAGACTTGGACACGGACTGGAAACACCCCGGAGACTTGGACACGGACTGGAAACACCTCGGAGACTCGGACACGGACTGGAACCTCCTCGGAGACTCGGACACGGACTGGAAACACCTCAGAGACTTGGACACGGACTGGAACCTCCTCGGAGACTTGGACACGGACTGGAAACACCTCGGAGACTTGGACACGGTCTGGAAACTCCTCGGAGACTTGGACACCGACTGGAACCTCCTCAGAGACTTGGGCACGGACTGGAAACACCTCAGAGACTTGGACACGAACTGGAAACACTTTGGAGACTTGGACACGGACTGGAACCTCCTCAGAGACTTGGACACGGACTGGAACCTCCTCGGGGACTTGGACACGGACTGGAACCACCCGGAGACTGGGACACGGACTGGAAAAACCTCGGAGACTTGGACAATGACTGGAACCTCCTCAGAGACTTGGACACGTACTGGAACCTCCTCGGAGAATTGGACAAGGACTGGAACCTCCTCAGAGACTTGGACACGGACTGGAAACACCTCGGAGACTTGGACACGGACTGGAATCACCCGGAGACTGGGACACGGACTGGAAACACCTCGGAGACTGGGACACGGACTGGAAACACCTCGGAGACGTGGACACGGACTGGAAAGACTTTGGAGACTCGGACACGGACTGGAACCTCCCGGAGACTCGGACACGGACTGGAAAGCTCCTCGGAGTCTTGGACACGGACTGGAACCTCCCGGAGACTCGGACACGGACTGGAAACTCCTCGGAGACTCGGACACGGACTGGAAACACCTCGGAGACTTGGACACGGACTGGAAACACCTCGGAGACTCGGACACGGACTGGAACCTCCTAGGAGACTTGGACACGGACTGGAAACACCTCGGAGACTCGGACACGGAGTGGAACCTCCTCAGAGACTTGGACATGGACTGGAAACACCTCGGAGACTTGGACACGGTCTGGAACCTCCACAGAGACTTGGACACGGACGGGAAACACCTCGGAGACTTGGACACGGACTGGAAACTCCTCGGAGACTTGGACACAGACTGGAACCTCCTCAGAGACTTGGACAAGGACTGGAACCTCCTCAGAGAATTGGACACGGACTGGAACCTCCTCGGAGAATTGGACACGGACTGGAACCTCCTCGGAGACTTGGACACGGACTGGAAACACCTCAGAGACTGGGACACGGACTGGAAACACCTCGGAGACTGGGACACGGACTGGAAACACCTCGGAGACTTGGACACGGACTGGAAACACCTCGGAGAATTGGACACGGACTGGAACCTCCTCGGAGACTTGGACACGGACTGGAAACACCTCGGAGACTCGGACACGGACTGGAAACACCTCGGAGACTCGGACACGCAATGGAAACACCTCGGAGACTTGGACACGGACTGGAAACACCCCGGAGACTTGGACACGGACTGGAAACACCTCGGAGACTCGGACACGTACTGGAACCTCCTCGGAGACTCGGACACGGACTGGAAACACCTCGGAGACTTGGACACGGACTGGAAACACCTCGGAGACTTGGACACGGACTGGAAACTCCTCGGAGACTTGGACACAGACTGGAACCTCCTCAGAGACTTGGACAAGGACTGGAACCTCCTCAGAGAATTGGACACGGACTGGAACCTCCTCGGAGAATTGGACACGGACTGGAACCTCCTCGGAGACTTGGACACGGACTGGAAACACCTCAGAGACTGGGACACGGACTGGAAACACCTCGGAGACTGGGACACGGACTGGAAACACCTCGGAGACTTGGACACGGACTGGAAACACCTCGGAGAATTGGACACGGACTGCAACCTCCTCGGAGACTTGGACACGGACTGGAACCTCCTCGGAGACTTGGACACGGACTGGAAACACCTCGGAGACTTGGACACGGACTGGAAACACCTCGGACACTTGGACACGGACAGGAAACACCTCGGAAACTTGGACACGGACAGGAAACACCTCGGAGACTTGGACACGGACTGGAACCTCCTCAGAGACTTGGACACGGACTGGAACCTCCTCGGAGACTTGGACACGGACTGGAAACACCTCGGAGACTTGGACACGGACTGGAACCTCCTCAGAGACTTGGACACGGACTGGAACCACCCGGAGACTGGGACACGGACTGGAAACACCTCGGAGACTTGGACAAGGACTGGAACCTCCTCGGAGACTTGGACACGGACTGGAACCTCCCGGAGACTCGGACACGGACTGGAAACTCCTCGGAGACTCGGACACGGACTGGAAACTCCTCGGAGACTCGGACACGGACTGGAAACACCTCGGAGACTCGGACACGGACTGGAACCACCTAGGAGACTCGGACACGGACTGGAACCTCCTAGGAGACTTGGACACGGACTGGAAACACCTCGGAGACTCGGACACGGACTGGAACCTCCTCAGAGACTGGGACACGGACTGGAAACACCTCGGAGACTTGGACACGGACTGGAACCTCCTCAGAGACTTGGACACGGACTGGAACCTCCTCGGAGACTTGGACACGGACTGGAAACACCTCGGAGACTTGGACACGGACTGGAAACACCTCGGACACTTGGACACGGACTGGAAACACCTCGGACACTTGGACACGGACAGGAAACACCTCGGAGACTTGGACACGGACTGGAACGTCCTCAGAGACTTGGACACGGACTGGAACCTCCTCAGAGACTTGGACAAGGACTGGAACCTCCTCAGAGAATTGGACACGGACTGGAACCTCCTCGGAGAATTGGACACGGACTGGAACCTCCTCGGAGACTTGGACACGGACTGGAAACACCTCAGAGACTGGGACACGGACTGGAAACACCTCGGAGACTGGGACACGGACTGGAAACACCTCGGAGACTTGGACACGGACTGGAAACACCTCGGAGAATTGGACACGGACTGCAACCTCCTCGGAGACTTGGACACGGACTGGAACCTCCTCGGAGACTTGGACACGGACTGGAAACACCTCGGAGACTTGGACACGGACTGGAAACACCTCGGACACTTGGACACGGACAGGAAACACCTCGGAAACTTGGACACGGACAGGAAACACCTCGGAGACTTGGACACGGACTGGAACCTCCTCAGAGACTTGGACACGGACTGGAACCTCCTCGGAGACTTGGACACGGACTGGAAACACCTCGGAGACTTGGACACGGACTGGAACCTCCTCAGAGACTTGGACACGGACTGGAACCACCCGGAGACTGGGACACGGACTGGAAACACCTCGGAGACTTGGACAAGGACTGGAACCTCCTCGGAGACTTGGACACGGACTGGAACCTCCCGGAGACTCGGACACGGACTGGAAACTCCTCGGAGACTCGGACACGGACTGGAAACTCCTCGGAGACTCGGACACGGACTGGAAACACCTCGGAGACTCGGACACGGACTGGAACCACCTAGGAGACTCGGACACGGACTGGAACCTCCTAGGAGACTTGGACACGGACTGGAAACACCTCGGAGACTCGGACACGGACTGGAACCTCCTCAGAGACTGGGACACGGACTGGAAACACCTCGGAGACTTGGACACGGACTGGAACCTCCTCAGAGACTTGGACACGGACTGGAACCTCCTCGGAGACTTGGACACGGACTGGAAACACCTCGGAGACTTGGACACGGACTGGAAACACCTCGGACACTTGGACACGGACTGGAAACACCTCGGACACTTGGACACGGACAGGAAACACCTCGGAGACTTGGACACGGACTGGAACGTCCTCAGAGACTTGGACACGGACTGGAACCTCCTCAGAGACTTGGACACGGACTGGAACCTCCTCGGAGACTTGGACACGGACGGGAAACATCTCGGAGACTTGGACACGGACTGGAAACTCCTCGGAGACTTGGACACGGACTGGAAACACCTCGGAGACCTGGACACGGACTGGAAACACCTCAGAGAATTGGACACGGACTGGAACCTTCTTGGAGAGTCGGACACGGACTGGAACGTCCTCGGAGACTTGGACACGGAATGGAAACACCTCGGAGACTTAGACAAGGACTGGAACGTCCTCGGAGACTCGGACACGGACTGGAACCTCCTCGGAGACTCGGACACGGACTGGAAACACCTCGGAGACGTGGACACGGACTGGAAACACCTCGGAGACTCGGACACGGACTGGAAACACCTCGGAGACTCGGACACGCAATGGAAACACCTCGGAGACTTGGACACGGACTGGAAACACCCCGGAGACTTGGACACGGACTGGAAACACCTCGGAGACTCGGACACGGACTGGAACCTCCTCGGAGACTCGGACACGGACTGGAAACACCTCAGAGACTTGGACACGGACTGGAACCTCCTCGGAGACTTGGACACGGACTGGAAACACCTCGGAGACTTGGACACGGTCTGGAAACTCCTCGGAGACTTGGACACCGACTGGAACCTCCTCAGAGACTTGGGCACGGACTGGAAACACCTCAGAGACTTGGACACGAACTGGAAACACTTTGGAGACTTGGACACGGACTGGAACCTCCTCAGAGACTTGGACACGGACTGGAACCTCCTCGGGGACTTGGACACGGACTGGAACCACCCGGAGACTGGGACACGGACTGGAAAAACCTCGGAGACTTGGACAATGACTGGAACCTCCTCAGAGACTTGGACACGTACTGGAACCTCCTCGGAGAATTGGACAAGGACTGGAACCTCCTCAGAGACTTGGACACGGACTGGAAACACCTCGGAGACTTGGACACGGACTGGAATCACCCGGAGACTGGGACACGGACTGGAAACACCTCGGAGACTGGGACACGGACTGGAAACACCTCGGAGACGTGGACACGGACTGGAAAGACTTTGGAGACTCGGACACGGACTGGAACCTCCCGGAGACTCGGACACGGACTGGAAAGCTCCTCGGAGTCTTGGACACGGACTGGAACCTCCCGGAGACTCGGACACGGACTGGAAACTCCTCGGAGACTCGGACACGGACTGGAAACACCTCGGAGACTTGGACACGGACTGGAAACACCTCGGAGACTCGGACACGGACTGGAACCTCCTAGGAGACTTGGACACGGACTGGAAACACCTCGGAGACTCGGACACGGAGTGGAACCTCCTCAGAGACTTGGACATGGACTGGAAACACCTCGGAGACTTGGACACGGTCTGGAACCTCCACAGAGACTTGGACACGGACGGGAAACACCTCGGAGACTTGGACACGGACTGGAAACTCCTCGGAGACTTGGACACAGACTGGAACCTCCTCAGAGACTTGGACAAGGACTGGAACCTCCTCAGAGAATTGGACACGGACTGGAACCTCCTCGGAGAATTGGACACGGACTGGAACCTCCTCGGAGACTTGGACACGGACTGGAAACACCTCAGAGACTGGGACACGGACTGGAAACACCTCGGAGACTGGGACACGGACTGGAAACACCTCGGAGACTTGGACACGGACTGGAAACACCTCGGAGAATTGGACACGGACTGGAACCTCCTCGGAGACTTGGACACGGACTGGAACCTCCTCGGAGACTTGGACACGGACTGGAAACACCTCGGAGACTTGGACACGGACTGGAAACACCTCGGACACTTGGACACGGACAGGAAACACCTCGGAAACTTGGACACGGACAGGAAACACCTCGGAGACTTGGACACGGACTGGAACCTCCTCAGAGACTTGGACACGGACTGGAACCTCCTCGGAGACTTGGACACGGACTGGAAACACCTCGGAGACTTGGACACGGACTGGAACCTCCTCAGAGACTTGGACACGGACTGGAACCACCCGGAGACTGGGACACGGACTGGAAACACCTCGGAGACTTGGACAAGGACTGGAACCTCCTCGGAGACTTGGACACGGACTGGAACCTCCCGGAGACTCGGACACGGACTGGAAACTCCTCGGAGACTCGGACACGGACTGGAAACTCCTCGGAGACTCGGACACGGACTGGAACCACCTAGGAGACTCGGACACGGACTGGAACCTCCTAGGAGACTTGGACACGGACTGGAAACACCTCGGAGACTCGGACACGGACTGGAACCTCCTCAGAGACTGGGACACGGACTGGAAACACCTCGGAGACTTGGACACGGACTGGAACCTCCTCAGAGACTTGGACACGGACTGGAACCTCCTCGGAGACTTGGACACGGACGGGAAACATCTCGGAGACTTGGACACGGACTGGAAACTCCTCGGAGACTTGGACACGGACTGGAAACACCTCGGAGACCTGGACACGGACTGGAAACACCTCAGAGAATTGGACACGGACTGGAACCTTCTTGGAGAGTCGGACACGGACTGGAACGTCCTCGGAGACTTGGACACGGAATGGAAACACCTCGGAGACTTAGACAAGGACTGGAACGTCCTCGGAGACTCGGACACGGACTGGAACCTCCTCGGAGACTCGGACACGGACTGGAAACACCTCGGAGACGTGGACACGGACTGGAAACACCTCGGAGACTCGGACACGGACTGGAAACACCTCGGAGACTCGGACACGCAATGGAAACACCTCGGAGACTTGGACACGGACTGGAAACACCCCGGAGACTTGGACACGGACTGGAAACACCTCGGAGACTCGGACACGGACTGGAACCTCCTCGGAGACTCGGACACGGACTGGAAACACCTCAGAGACTTGGACACGGACTGGAACCTCCTCGGAGACTTGGACACGGACTGGAAACACCTCGGAGACTTGGACACGGTCTGGAAACTCCTCGGAGACTTGGACACCGACTGGAACCTCCTCAGAGACTTGGGCACGGACTGGAAACACCTCAGAGACTTGGACACGAACTGGAAACACTTTGGAGACTTGGACACGGACTGGAACCTCCTCAGAGACTTGGACACGGACTGGAACCTCCTCGGGGACTTGGACACGGACTGGAACCACCCGGAGACTGGGACACGGACTGGAAAAACCTCGGAGACTTGGACAATGACTGGAACCTCCTCAGAGACTTGGACACGTACTGGAACCTCCTCGGAGAATTGGACAAGGACTGGAACCTCCTCAGAGACTTGGACACGGACTGGAAACACCTCGGAGACTTGGACACGGACTGGAATCACCCGGAGACTGGGACACGGACTGGAAACACCTCGGAGACTGGGACACGGACTGGAAACACCTCGGAGACGTGGACACGGACTGGAAAGACTTTGGAGACTCGGACACGGACTGGAACCTCCCGGAGACTCGGACACGGACTGGAAAGCTCCTCGGAGTCTTGGACACGGACTGGAACCTCCCGGAGACTCGGACACGGACTGGAAACTCCTCGGAGACTCGGACACGGACTGGAAACACCTCGGAGACTTGGACACGGACTGGAAACACCTCGGAGACTCGGACACGGACTGGAACCTCCTAGGAGACTTGGACACGGACTGGAAACACCTCGGAGACTCGGACACGGAGTGGAACCTCCTCAGAGACTTGGACATGGACTGGAAACACCTCGGAGACTTGGACACGGTCTGGAACCTCCACAGAGACTTGGACACGGACGGGAAACACCTCGGAGACTTGGACACGGACTGGAAACTCCTCGGAGACTTGGACACAGACTGGAACCTCCTCAGAGACTTGGACAAGGACTGGAACCTCCTCAGAGAATTGGACACGGACTGGAACCTCCTCGGAGAATTGGACACGGACTGGAACCTCCTCGGAGACTTGGACACGGACTGGAAACACCTCAGAGACTGGGACACGGACTGGAAACACCTCGGAGACTGGGACACGGACTGGAAACACCTCGGAGACTTGGACACGGACTGGAAACACCTCGGAGAATTGGACACGGACTGGAACCTCCTCGGAGACTTGGACACGGACTGGAACCTCCTCGGAGACTTGGACACGGACTGGAAACACCTCGGAGACTTGGACACGGACTGGAAACACCTCGGACACTTGGACACGGACAGGAAACACCTCGGAAACTTGGACACGGACAGGAAACACCTCGGAGACTTGGACACGGACTGGAACCTCCTCAGAGACTTGGACACGGACTGGAACCTCCTCGGAGACTTGGACACGGACTGGAAACACCTCGGAGACTTGGACACGGACTGGAACCTCCTCAGAGACTTGGACACGGACTGGAACCACCCGGAGACTGGGACACGGACTGGAAACACCTCGGAGACTTGGACAAGGACTGGAACCTCCTCGGAGACTTGGACACGGACTGGAACCTCCCGGAGACTCGGACACGGACTGGAAACTCCTCGGAGACTCGGACACGGACTGGAAACTCCTCGGAGACTCGGACACGGACTGGAACCACCTAGGAGACTCGGACACGGACTGGAACCTCCTAGGAGACTTGGACACGGACTGGAAACACCTCGGAGACTCGGACACGGACTGGAACCTCCTCAGAGACTGGGACACGGACTGGAAACACCTCGGAGACTTGGACACGGACTGGAACCTCCTCAGAGACTTGGACACGGACTGGAACCTCCTCGGAGACTTGGACACGGACTGGAAACACCTCGGAGACTTGGACACGGACTGGAAACACCTCGGACACTTGGACACGGACTGGAAACACCTCGGACACTTGGACACGGACAGGAAACACCTCGGAGACTTGGACACGGACTGGAACGTCCTCAGAGACTTGGACACGGACTGGAACCTCCTCAGAGACTTGGACACGGACTGGAACCTCCTCGGAGACTTGGACACGGACGGGAAACATCTCGGAGACTTGGACACGGACTGGAAACTCCTCAGAGACTTGGACACGGACTGGAAATTCCTCAGAGACTTGGACAAGGCCTGGAACCTCCTCAGAGACTTGGACACGGACTGGAACCTCCTCGGAGAATTGGACACGGACTGGAACCTCCTCGGTGACTTGGACACGGACTGGAAACACCTGAGTGACTGGGACACGGACTGGAAACACCTCGGAGACTGGGACACGGACTGGAAACACCTCGGAGACTTGGACACGGACTGGAAACACCTCGGAGAATTGGACACGGACTGGAACCTCCTCGGAGACTTGGACACGGACTGGAACCTCCTCGGAGACTTGGACACGGACTGGAACCTCCTCGGAGACTTGGACACGGACTGGAACCTCCTCGGAGACTTGGACACGGACTGGAACCTCCTCGGAGAATTGGACAAGGACTGGAACCTCCTCAGAGACTTGGACACGGACTGGAACCTCCTCGGAGAATTGGACACGGACTGGAACCTCCTCAGAGACTTGGACACGGACTGGACCCTCCTCGGAGAATTGGACAAGGACTGGAACCTCCTCAGAGACTTGGACATGGACTGGAACCACCTCGGAGACTTGGACACGGACTGGAACCACCCGGAGACTTGGACACGGACTGGAAACACCTCGGAGACTTGGACAAGGACTGGAACCTCCTCAGAGACTTGGACACGGACTGGAACCTCCTCGGAGAATTGGACAAGGACTGGAACCTCCTCAGAGAATTGGACACGGACTGGAACCTCCTCGGAGACTTGGACACGGACTGGAACCACCCGGAGACTGGAACACGGACTGGAAACACCTCGGAGACTGGGTCACGGACTGGAAACACCTGGGAGACGTGGACACGGACTGGATAGACTTTGGAGACTCGGACACGGACTGGAACCTCCCGGAGACTCGGACACGGACTGGAAAGCTCCTCGGAGACTTGGACACGGACGGGAACCTCCCGGAGACTCTTACACGGACTGGAAACTCCTCGGAGACTCGGACACGGACTGGAAACACCTCGGAGACTTGGACACGGACTGGAACCTCCACGGAGACACGGACACGGACTGGAAACACCTCGGAGACTTGGACACGGACTGGAAACACCTCGGAGACTTGGACACGGACTGGAAACTCCTTGGACAGGGACTGGAAACACCTCGGAGACTTGGACACGGACTGGAAACACTTTGGAGACTTGGACACGGACTGGAACCTCCTCGGAGACTCGGACACGGACTGGAACCTCCACGGAGACACGGACACGGACTGGAAACACCTCGGAGACTTGGACACGGACTGGAAACACCTCGGAGACTTGGACACGGACGGGAACCTCCTCGGAGACTTGGACAGGGACTGGAAACACCTCGGAGACTTGGACACGGACTGGAAACACCTCGGAGAGTTGGACACGGACTGGAAACACCTCGGAGACTTGGACACGGACTGGAAACACCTCGGAGACTTGGACACGGACTGGAACCTCCTCCGAGACTTGGACAGGGACTGGAAACACCTCGGAGACTTGGACACGGACTGGAAACACTTTGGAGACTTGGACACCGACTGGAACCTCCTCGGAGACTTGGACACGAACTGGAAACAGTTTGGAGACTTGGACACGGACTGGAACCTCCTCGGAGACTTGGACAGGGACTGGAAACACCTCGGAGACTTGGACACGGACTGGAAACACCTCGGAGACTTGGACACGGACTGGAACCTCCTCAGAGACTTGGACACGGACTGGAAACACCTCAGAGACTTGGACACGGACTGGAACCTCCTCGGAGACTTGGACACGGACTGGAAACACCTCGGAGACTTGGACACGGACTGGAACCTCCTCGGAGACTTGGACACGGACTGGAACCTCCTCAGAAACTTGGACACGGACTGGAACCTCCTCAGAGGCTTGGACACGGACTGGAAACACCTCGGAGACTGGGACACGGACTGTAACCTCCTCGGAGACTGGGACACGGACTGGAAACACTTCGGAGACTTGGACACGGACTGGAACCTCCTCGGAGACTTGGACACGGACTGGAAACTCCTCGGATACTCGGACACGGACAGGAACCTCCTCGGAGACTCGGACACGGACTGGAACCTCCTCGGAGACTCGGACACGGACCGGAAACACCTCGGAGACTTGGACACGGACTGGAACTTCCTTGGAGAGTCGGACACGGACTGGAACGTCCTCGGAGACTTGGACACGGAATGGAGACACCTCGGAGACTTAGACACGGACCGGAAACTCCTCGGACACTTGGACACGGACAGGAAACACCTCGGAGACTTGGACACGGACTGGAAACACCTCAGAGAATTGGACACGGACTGGAAACACCTCGGAGACTTGGACACGGAATGGAAACACCTCGGAGACTTAGACAAGGACTGGAACGTCCTCGGAGACTCGGACACGGACTGGAACCTCCTCGGAGACTCGGACACGGACTGGAAACACCTCGGAGACTTGGACACGGACTGGAAACACCTCGGAGACTCGGACACGGACTGGAAACACCTCGGAGACTCGGACACGCAATGGAAACACCTCGGAGACTTGGACACGGACTGGAAACACCCCGGAGACTTGGACACGGACTGGAAACACCTCGGAGACTTGGACACGGACTGGAACCTCCTCGGAGACTCGGACACGGACTGGAAACACCTCAGAGACTTGGACACGGACTGGAACCTCCTCGGAGACTTGGACACGGACTGGAAACACCTCGGAGACTTGGACACGGTCTGGAAACTCCTCAGAGACTTGGACACGGACTGGAACCTCCTCAGAGACTTGGGCACGGACTGGAAACACCTCAGAGACTTGGAAACGAACTGGAAACACTTTGGAGACTTGGACACGGACTGGAACCTCCTCAGAGACTTGGACAAGTACTGGAACCTCCTCAGAGACTTGGACTCGGACGGGAAACACCTCAGAGACTTGGACACGGACTGGAAACACCTCGGAGACTTGGACACGGACTGGAAACACCTCGGACACTTGGACACGGAATGGAAACACCTCGGACACTTGGACACGGACAGGAAACACCTCGGAGACTTGGACACGGACTGGAAACACTTTGCAGACTTGGACACGGACTGGAACCTCCTCGGAGACTCGGACACGAACTGGAAACACCTCGGAGACTTGGACACGGACTGGAACCTCCACGGAGTCACGGACACGGACTGGAAACACCACGGAGACCTGGACACGGACTGGAAACATCTCGGAGACTTGGACACGGACTGGAACCTCCTCGGAGACTTGGACAGGGACTGGAAACACCTCGGAGACTTGGACACGGACTGGAAACACTTTGGAGACTTGGACACGGACTGGAACCTCCTCGGAGACTCGGACACGGACTGGAACCTCCACGGAGACACGGACACGGACTGGAAACACCTCGGAGACTTGGACACGGACTGGAAACTCCTCGGAGACTTGGACAGGGACTGGAAACACATCGGAGACTTGGACACGGACTGGAAACACCTCGGAGACTTGGACACGGACTGGAACCTCCTCAGAGACCTGGACACGGACTGGAAACAGTTCAGAGACTTGGATACGGACTGGAACCTCCTCGGAGACTTGGACACGGACTGGAAACACCTCGGAGACTTGGACACGGACTGGAACCTCCTCGGAGACGTGGACACGGACTGGAACCTCCTCAGAAACTTGGACACGGACTGGAACCTCCTCAGAGGCTTGGACACGGACTGGAAAGACCTCGGAGACTGGGATACGGACTGTAACCTCCTCGGAGACTGGGACACGGACTGGAAACACCTCGGAGACTTGGACACGGACTGGAACCTCCTCGGAGACTTGGACACGGACTGGAAACTCCTCGGATACTCGGACACGGACAGGAACCTCCTCGGAGACTCGGACACGGACTGGAACCTCCTCGGGGACTCGGACACGGACTGGAAACACCTCGGAGACTTGGACACGGACTGGAACTTCCTTGGAGAGTCGGAAACGGACTGGAACGTCCTCGGAGACATGGACACGGAATGGAAACACCTCGGAGACTTAGACACGGACCGGAAACTCCTCGGAGACTTGGACACGGACTGGAAACACCTCGGACACTTGGACACGGACTGGAAACACCTCGGACACTTGGACACGGACAGGAAACACCTCGGAGACTTGGACACGGACTGGAACGTCCTCGGAGACTCGGACACGGACTGGAACCTCCTCGGAGACTCGGACACGGACTGGAAACACCTCGGAGACGTGGACACGGACTGGAAACACCTCGGAGACTCGGACACGGACTGGAAACACCTCGGAGACTCGGACACGCAATGGAAACACCTCGGAGACTTGGACACGGACTGGAAACACCCCGGAGACTTGGACACGGACTGGAAACACATCGGAGACTCGGACACGGACTGGAACCTCCTCGGAGACTCGGACACGGACTGGAAACACCTCAGAGTCTTGGACACGGACTGGAACCTCCTCGGAGACTTGGACACGGACGGGAAACACCTCGGAGACTTGGACACGGACTGGAAACTCCTCGGAGACTTGGACACAGACTGGAACCTCCTCAGAGACTTGGACAAGGACTGGAACCTCCTCAGAGAATTGGACACGGACTGGAACCTCCTCGGAGAATTGGACACGGACTGGAACCTCCTCGGAGACTTGGACACGGACTGGAAACACCTCAGAGACTGGGACACGGACTGGAAACACCTCGGAGACTGGGACACGGACTGGAAACACCTCGGAGACTTGGACACGGACTGGAAACACCTCGGAGAATTGGACACGGACTGGAACCTCCTCGGAGACTTGGACACGGACTGGAACCTCCTCGGAGACTTGGACACGGACTGGAAACACCTCGGAGACTTGGACACGGACTGGAAACACCTCGGACACTTGGACACGGACAGGAAACACCTCGGAAACTTGGACACGGACAGGAAACACCTCGGAGACTTGGACACGGACTGGAACCTCCTCAGAGACTTGGACACGGACTGGAACCTCCTCGGAGACTTGGACACGGACTGGAAACACCTCGGAGACTTGGACACGGACTGGAACCTCCTCAGAGACTTGGACACGGACTGGAACCACCCGGAGACTGGGACACGGACTGGAAACACCTCGGAGACTTGGACAAGGACTGGAACCTCCTTGGAGACTTGGACACGGACTGGAACCTCCCGGAGACTCGGACACGGACTGGAAACTCCTCGGAGACTCGGACACGGACTGGAAACTCCTCGGAGACTCGGACACGGACTGGAAACACCTCGGAGACTCGGACACGGACTGGAACCACCTAGGAGACTCGGACACGGACTGGAACCTCCTAGGAGACTTGGACACGGACTGGAAACACCTCGGAGACTCGGACACGGACTGGAACCTCCTCAGAGACTGGGACACGGACTGGAAACACCTCGGAGACTTGGACACGGACTGGAACCTCCTCAGAGACTTGGACACGGACTGGAACCTCCTCGGAGACTTGGACACGGACTGGAAACACCTCGGAGACTTGGACACGGACTGGAAACACCTCGGACACTTGGACACGGACTGGAAACACCTCGGACACTTGGACACGGACAGGAAACACCTCGGAGACTTGGACACGGACTGGAACGTCCTCAGAGACTTGGACACGGACTGGAACCTCCTCAGAGACTTGGACACGGACTGGAACCTCCTCGGAGACTTGGACACGGACGGGAAACATCTCGGAGACTTGGACACGGACTGGAAACTCCTCGGAGACTTGGACACGGACTGGAAACACCTCGGAGACCTGGACACGGACTGGAAACACCTCAGAGAATTGGACACGGACTGGAACCTTCTTGGAGAGTCGGACACGGACTGGAACGTCCTCGGAGACTTGGACACGGAATGGAAACACCTCGGAGACTTAGACAAGGACTGGAACGTCCTCGGAGACTCGGACACGGACTGGAACCTCCTCGGAGACTCGGACACGGACTGGAAACACCTCGGAGACGTGGACACGGACTGGAAACACCTCGGAGACTCGGACACGGACTGGAAACACCTCGGAGACTCGGACACGCAATGGAAACACCTCGGAGACTTGGACACGGACTGGAAACACCCCGGAGACTTGGACACGGACTGGAAACACCTCGGAGACTCGGACACGGACTGGAACCTCCTCGGAGACTCGGACACGGACTGGAAACACCTCAGAGACTTGGACACGGACTGGAACCTCCTCGGAGACTTGGACACGGACTGGAAACACCTCGGAGACTTGGACACGGTCTGGAAACTCCTCGGAGACTTGGACACGGACTGGAACCTCCTCAGAGACTTGGGCACGGACTGGAAACACCTCAGAGACTTGGACACGAACTGGAAACACTTTGGAGACTTGGACACGGACTGGAACCTCCTCAGAGACTTGGACACGGACTGGAACCTCCTCGGGGACTTGGACACGGACTGGAACCACCCGGAGACTGGGACACGGACTGGAAAAACCTCGGAGACTTGGACAATGACTGGAACCTCCTCAGAGACTTGGACACGTACTGGAACCTCCTCGGAGAATTGGACAAGGACTGGAACCTCCTCAGAGACTTGGACACGGACTGGAAACACCTCGGAGACTTGGACACGGACTGGAATCACCCGGAGACTGGGACACGGACTGGAAACACCTCGGAGACTGGGACACGGACTGGAAACACCTCGGAGACGTGGACACGGACTGGAAAGACTTTGGAGACTCGGACACGGACTGGAACCTCCCGGAGACTCGGACACGGACTGGAAAGCTCCTCGGAGTCTTGGACACGGACTGGAACCTCCCGGAGACTCGGACACGGACTGGAAACTCCTCGGAGACTCGGACACGGACTGGAAACACCTCGGAGACTTGGACACGGACTGGAAACACCTCGGAGACTCGGACACGGACTGGAACCTCCTAGGAGACTTGGACACGGACTGGAAACACCTCGGAGACTCGGACACGGAGTGGAACCTCCTCAGAGACTTGGACATGGACTGGAAACACCTCGGAGACTTGGACACGGTCTGGAACCTCCACAGAGACTTGGACACGGACGGGAAACACCTCGGAGACTTGGACACGGACTGGAAACTCCTCGGAGACTTGGACACAGACTGGAACCTCCTCAGAGACTTGGACAAGGACTGGAACCTCCTCAGAGAATTGGACACGGACTGGAACCTCCTCGGAGAATTGGACACGGACTGGAACCTCCTCGGAGACTTGGACACGGACTGGAAACACCTCAGAGACTGGGACACGGACTGGAAACACCTCGGAGACTGGGACACGGACTGGAAACACCTCGGAGACTTGGACACGGAC
The DNA here is from genome assembly GCF_030144855.1 of Hypanus sabinus. Taxonomy (NCBI): domain Eukaryota; kingdom Metazoa; phylum Chordata; class Chondrichthyes; order Myliobatiformes; family Dasyatidae; genus Hypanus; species Hypanus sabinus. The sequence continues at coordinate 326,552 of NW_026781403.1, forward strand.
TGGAAACACCTCGGAGAATTGGACACGGACTGGAACCTCCTCGGAGACTTGGACACGGACTGGAACCTCCTCGGAGACTTGGACACGGACTGGAAACACCTCGGAGACTTGGACACGGACTGGAAACACCTCGGACACTTGGACACGGACAGGAAACACCTCGGAAACTTGGACACGGACAGGAAACACATCGGAGACTTGGACACGGACTGGAACCTCCTCAGAGACTTGGACACGGACTGGAACCTCCTCGGAGACTTGGACACGGACTGGAAACACCTCGGAGACTTGGACACGGACTGGAACCTCCTCAGAGACTTGGACACGGACTGGAACCACCCGGAGACTGGGACACGGACTGGAAACACCTCGGAGACTTGGACAAGGACTGGAACCTCCTCGGAGACTTGGACACGGACTGGAACCTCCCGGAGACTCGGACACGGACTGGAAACTCCTCGGAGACTCGGACACGGACTGGAAACTCCTCGGAGACTCGGACACGGACTGGAAACACCTCGGAGACTCGGACACGGACTGGAACCACCTAGGAGACTCGGACACGGACTGGAACCTCCTAGGAGACTTGGACACGGACTGGAAACACCTCGGAGACTCGGACACGGACTGGAACCTCCTCAGAGACTGGGACACGGACTGGAAACACCTCGGAGACTTGGACACGGACTGGAACCTCCTCAGAGACTTGGACACGGACTGGAACCTCCTCGGAGACTTGGACACGGACTGGAAACACCTCGGAGACTTGGACACGGACTGGAAACACCTCGGACACTTGGACACGGACTGGAAACACCTCGGACACTTGGACACGGACAGGAAACACCTCGGAGACTTGGACACGGACTGGAACGTCCTCAGAGACTTGGACACGGACTGGAACCTCCTCAGAGACTTGGACACGGACTGGAACCTCCTCGGAGACTTGGACACGGACGGGAAACATCTCGGAGACTTGGACACGGACTGGAAACTCCTCAGAGACTTGGACACGGACTGGAAATTCCTCAGAGACTTGGACAAGGTCTGGAACCTCCTCAGAGACTTGGACACGGACTGGAACCTCCTCGGAGAATTGGACACGGACTGGAACCTCCTCGGTGACTTGGACACGGACTGGAAACACCTGAGTGACTGGGACACGGACTGGAAACACCTCGGAGACTGGGACACGGACTGGAAACACCTCGGAGACTTGGACACGGACTGGAAACACCTCGGAGAATTGGACACGGACTGGAACCTCCTCGGAGACTTGGACACGGACAGGAACCTCCTCGGAGACTTGGACACGGACTGGAACCTCCTCGGAGACTTGGACACGGACTGGAACCTCCTCGGAGACTTGGACACGGACTGGAACCTCCTCGGAGAATTGGACAAGGACTGGAACCTCCTCAGAGACTTGGACACGGACTGGAACCTCCTCGGAGAATTGGACACGGACTGGAACCTCCTCAGAGACTTGGACACGGACTGGACCCTCCTCGGAGAATTGGACAAGGACTGGAACCTCCTCAGAGACTTGGACATGGACTGGAACCACCTCGGAGACTTGGACACGGACTGGAACCACCCGGAGACTTGGACACGGACTGGAAACACCTCGGAGACTTGGACAAGGACTGGAACCTCCTCAGAGACTTGGACACGGACTGGAACCTCCTCGGAGAATTGGACAAGGACTGGAACCTCCTCAGAGAATTGGACACGGACTGGAACCTCCTCGGAGACTTGGACACGGACTGGAACCACCCGGAGACTGGGACACGGACTGGAAACACCTCGGAGACTGGGTCACGGACTGGAAACACCTGGGAGACGTGGACACGGACTGGATAGACTTTGGAGACTCGGACACGGACTGGAACCTCCCGGAGACTCGGACACGGACTGGAAAGCTCCTCGGAGACTTGGACACGGACGGGAACCTCCCGGAGACTCTTACACGGACTGGAAACTCCTCGGAGACTCGGACACGGACTGGAAACACCTCGGAGACTTGGACACGGACTGGAACCTCCACGGAGACACGGACACGGACTGGAAACACCTCGGAGACTTGGACACGGACTGGAAACACCTCGGAGACTTGGACACGGACTGGAAACTCCTTGGACAGGGACTGGAAACACCTCGGAGACTTGGACACGGACTGGAAACACTTTGGAGACTTGGACACGGACTGGAACCTCCTCGGAGACTCGGACACGGACTGGAACCTCCACGGAGACACGGACACGGACTGGAAACACCTCGGAGACTTGGACACGGACTGGAAACACCTCGGAGACTTGGACACGGACGGGAACCTCCTCGGAGACTTGGACAGGGACTGGAAACACCTCGGAGACTTGGACACGGACTGGAAACACCTCGGAGAGTTGGACACGGAGTGGAAACACCTCGGAGACTTGGACACGGACTGGAAACACCTCGGAGACTTGGACACGGACTGGAACCTCCTCCGAGACTTGGACAGGGACTGGAAACACCTCGGAGACTTGGACACGGACTGGAAACACTTTGGAGACTTGGACACCGACTGGAACCTCCTCGGAGACTTGGACACGAACTGGAAACAGTTTGGAGACTTGGACACGGACTGGAACCTCCTCGGAGACTTGGACAGGGACTGGAAACACCTCGGAGACTTGGACACGGACTGGAAACACCTCGGAGACTTGGACACGGACTGGAACCTCCTCAGAGACTTGGACACGGACTGGAAACACCTCAGAGACTTGGACACGGACTGGAACCTCCTCGGAGACTTGGACACGGACTGGAAACACCTCGGAGACTTGGACACGGACTGGAACCTCCTCGGAGACTTGGACACGGACTGGAACCTCCTCAGAAACTTGGACACGGACTGGAACCTCCTCAGAGGCTTGGACACGGACTGGAAACACCTCGGAGACTGGGACACGGACTGGAACCTCCTCGGAGACTTGGACACGGACTGGAAACTCCTCGGATACTCGGACACGGACAGGAACCTCCTCGGAGACTCGGACACGGACTGGAACCTCCTCGGAGACTCGGACACGGACCGGAAACACCTCGGAGACTTGGACACGGACTGGAACTTCCTTGGAGAGTCGGACACGGACTGGAACGTCCTCGGAGACTTGGACACGGAATGGAGACACCTCGGAGACTTAGACACGGACCGGAAACTCCTCGGACACTTGGACACGGACAGGAAACACCTCGGAGACTTGGACACGGACTGGAAACACCTCAGAGAATTGGACACGGACTGGAAACACCTCGGAGACTTGGACACGGAATGGAAACACCTCGGAGACTTAGACAAGGACTGGAACGTCCTCGGAGACTCGGACACGGACTGGAACCTCCTCGGAGACTCGGACACGGACTGGAAACACCTCGGAGACTTGGACACGGACTGGAAACACCTCGGAGACTCGGACACGGACTGGAAACACCTCGGAGACTCGGACACGCAATGGAAACACCTCGGAGACTTGGACACGGACTGGAAACACCCCGGAGACTTGGACACGGACTGGAAACACCTCGGAGACTTGGACACGGACTGGAACCTCCTCGGAGACTCGGACACGGACTGGAAACACCTCAGAGACTTGGACACGGACTGGAACCTCCTCGGAGACTTGGACACGGACTGGAAACACCTCGGAGACTTGGACACGGTCTGGAAACTCCTCAGAGACTTGGACACGGACTGGAACCTCCTCAGAGACTTGGGCACGGACTGGAAACACCTCAGAGACTTGGACACGAACTGGAAACACTTTGGAGACTTGGACACGGACTGGAACCTCCTCAGAGACTTGGACAAGTACTGGAACCTCCTCAGAGACTTGGACTCGGACGGGAAACACCTCAGAGACTTGGACACGGACTGGAAACACCTCGGAGACTTGGACACGGACTGGAAACACCTCGGACACTTGGACACGGACTGGAAACACCTCGGACACTTGGACACGGACAGGAAACACCTCGGAGACCTGGACACGGACTGGAAACACTTTGCAGACTTGGACACGGACTGGAACCTCCTCGGAGACTCGGACACGAACTGGAAACACCTCGGAGACTTGGACACGGACTGGAACCTCCACGGAGTCACGGACACGGACTGGAAACACCACGGAGACTTGGACACGGACTGGAAACACCTCGGAGACTTGGACACGGACTGGAACCTCCTCGGAGACTTGGACAGGGACTGGAAACACCTCGGAGACTTGGACACGGACTGGAAACACTTTGGAGACTTGGACACGGACTGGAACCTCCTCGGAGACTCGGACACGGACTGGAACCTCCACGGAGACACGGACACGGACTGGAAACACCTCGGAGACTTGGACACGGACTGGAAACTCCTCGGAGACTTGGACAGGGACTGGAAACACATCGGAGACTTGGTCACGGACTGGAAACACCTCGGAGACTTGGACACGGACTGGAACCTCCTCAGAGACTTGGACACGGACTGGAAACAGTTCAGAGACTTGGATACGGACTGGAACCTCCTCGGAGACTTGGACACGGACTGGAAACACCTCGGAGACTTGGACACGGACTGGAACCTCCTCGGAGACGTGGACACGGACTGGAACCTCCTCAGAAACTTGGACACGGACTGGAACCTCCTCAGAGGCTTGGACACGGACTGGAAAGACCTCGGAGACTGGGACACGGACTGTAACCTCCTCGGAGACTGGGACACGGACTGGAAACACCTCGGAGACTTGGACACGGACTGGAACCTCCTCGGAGACTTGGACACGGACTGGAAACTCCTCGGATACTCGGACACGGACAGGAACCTCCTCGGAGACTCGGACACGGACTGGAACCTCCTCGGGGACTCGGACACGGACTGGAAACACCTCGGAGACTTGGACACGGACTGGAACTTCCTTGGAGAGTCGGACACGGACTGGAACGTCCTCGGAGACATGGACACGGAATGGAAACACCTCGGAGACTTAGACACGGACCGGAAACTCCTCGGAGACTTGGACACGGACTGGAAACACCTCGGAGACCTGGACACGGACTGGAAACACCTCAGAGACTTGGACACGGACTGGAACCTTCTTGGAGAGTCGGACACGGACTGGAACGTCCTCGGAGACTTGGACACGGACTGGAAACTCCTCGGATACTCGGACACGGACAGGAACCTCCTCGGAGACTCGGACACGGACTGGAATCTCCTCGGAGACTCGGACACGGACCGGAAACACCTCGGAGACTTGGACACGGACTGGAACTTCCTTGGAGAGTCGGACACGGACTGGAAACACCTCGGAGACTTGGACACGGAATGGAAACACCTCGGAGACTTGGACACGGACTGGAAACACCTCGGAGACTTGGACACGGAATGGAAACACCTCGGAGACTTAGACAAGGACTGGAACGTCCTCGGAGACTCGGACACGGACTGGAACCTCCTCGGAGACTCGGACACGGACTGGAAACACCTCGGAGACTTGGACACGGACTGGAAACACCTCGGAGACTCGGACACGGACTGGAAACACCTCGGAGACTCGGACACGCAATGGAAACACCTCGGAGACTTGGACACGGACTGGAAACACCCCGGAGACTTGGACACGGACTGGAAACACCTCGGAGACTTGGACACGGACTGGAACCTCCTCGGAGACTTGGACACGGACTGGAACCACCCGGAGACTGGGACACGGACTGGAAACACCTCGGAGACTGGGTCACGGACTGGAAACACCTGGGAGACGTGGACACGGACTGGATAGACTTTGGAGACTCGGACACGGACTGGAACCTCCCGGAGACTCGGACACGGACTGGAAAGCTCCTCGGAGACTTGGACACGGACGGGAACCTCCCGGAGACTCTTACACGGACTGGAAACTCCTCGGAGACTCGGACACGGACTGGAAACACCTCGGAGACTTGGACACGGACTGGAACCTCCACGGAGACACGGACACGGACTGGAAACACCTCGGAGACTTGGACACGGACTGGAAACACCTCGGAGACTTGGACACGGACTGGAAACTCCTTGGACAGGGACTGGAAACACCTCGGAGACTTGGACACGGACTGGAAACACTTTGGAGACTTGGACACGGACTGGAACCTCCTCGGAGACTCGGACACGGACTGGAACCTCCACGGAGACACGGACACGGACTGGAAACACCTCGGAGACTTGGACACGGACTGGAAACACCTCGGAGACTTGGACACGGACGGGAACCTCCTCGGAGACTTGGACAGGGACTGGAAACACCTCGGAGACTTGGACACGGACTGGAAACACCTCGGAGAGTTGGACACGGAGTGGAAACACCTCGGAGACTTGGACACGGACTGGAACCTCCTCCGAGACTTGGACAGGGACTGGAAACACCTCGGAGACTTGGACACGGACTGGAAACACTTTGGAGACTTGGACACCGACTGGAACCTCCTCGGAGACTTGGACACGAACTGGAAACAGTTTGGAGACTTGGACACGGACTGGAACCTCCTCGGAGACTTGGACAGGGACTGGAAACACCTCGGAGACTTGGACACGGACTGGAAACACCTCGGAGACTTGGACACGGACTGGAACCTCCTCAGAGACTTGGACACGGACTGGAAACACCTCAGAGACTTGGACACGGACTGGAACCTCCTCGGAGACTTGGACACGGACTGAAAACACCTCGGAGACTTGGACACGGACTGGAACCTCCTCGGAGACTTGGACACGGACTGGAACCTCCTCAGAAACTTGGACACGGACTGGAACCTCCTCAGAGGCTTGGACACGGACTGGAAACACCTCGGAGACTGGGACACGGACTGGAACCTCCTCGGAGACTTGGACACGGACTGGAAACTCCTCGGATACTCGGACACGGACAGGAACCTCCTCGGAGACTCGGACACGGACTGGAACCTCCTCGGAGACTCGGACACGGACCGGAAACACCTCGGAGACTTGGACACGGACTGGAACTTCCTTGGAGAGTCGGACACGGACTGGAACGTCCTCGGAGACTTGGACACGGAATGGAGACACCTCGGAGACTTAGACACGGACCGGAAACTCCTCGGACACTTGGACACGGACAGGAAACACCTCGGAGACTTGGACACGGACTGGAAACACCTCAGAGAATTGGACACGGACTGGAAACACCTCGGAGACTTGGACACGGAATGGAAACACCTCGGAGACTTAGACAAGGACTGGAACGTCCTCGGAGACTCGGACACGGACTGGAACCTCCTCGGAGACTCGGACACGGACTGGAAACACCTCGGAGACTTGGACACGGACTGGAAACACCTCGGAGACTCGGACACGGACTGGAAACACCTCGGAGACTCGGACACGCAATGGAAACACCTCGGAGACTTGGACACGGACTGGAAACACCCCGGAGACTTGGACACGGACTGGAAACACCTCGGAGACTTGGACACGGACTGGAACCTCCTCGGAGACTCGGACACGGACTGGAAACACCTCAGAGACTTGGACACGGACTGGAACCTCCTCGGAGACTTGGACACGGACTGGAAACACCTCGGAGACTTGGACACGGTCTGGAAACTCCTCAGAGACTTGGACACGGACTGGAACCTCCTCAGAGACTTGGGCACGGACTGGAAACACCTCAGAGACTTGGACACGAACTGGAAACACTTTGGAGACTTGGACACGGACTGGAACCTCCTCAGAGACTTGGACAAGTACTGGAACCTCCTCAGAGACTTGGACTCGGACGGGAAACACCTCAGAGACTTGGACACGGACTGGAAACACCTCGGAGACTTGGACACGGACTGGAAACACCTCGGACACTTGGACACGGACTGGAAACACCTCGGACACTTGGACACGGACAGGAAACACCTCGGAGACCTGGACACGGACTGGAAACACTTTGCAGACTTGGACACGGACTGGAACCTCCTCGGAGACTCGGACACGAACTGGAAACACCTCGGAGACTTGGACACGGACTGGAACCTCCACGGAGTCACGGACACGGACTGGAAACACCACGGAGACTTGGACACGGACTGGAAACACCTCGGAGACTTGGACACGGACTGGAACCTCCTCGGAGACTTGGACAGGGACTGGAAACACCTCGGAGACTTGGACACGGACTGGAAACACTTTGGAGACTTGGACACGGACTGGAACCTCCTCGGAGACTCGGACACGGACTGGAACCTCCACGGAGACACGGACACGGACTGGAAACACCTCGGAGACTTGGACACGGACTGGAAACTCCTCGGAGACTTGGACAGGGACTGGAAACACATCGGAGACTTGGACACGGACTGGAAACACCTCGGAGACTTGGACACGGACTGGAACCTCCTCAGAGACTTGGACACGGACTGGAAACAGTTC